>NW_026267199.1:728246-731571 GCF_000697945.3 Frankliniella occidentalis
TTTTTGTTGACAAGTGTGTTTCCAGAAATTGTTGTTACTGGGGATGACCACTCTAAGTCATTGTTCCTAGAGTATGATAAACTTCTGTTCTCAAAACTTGATTTCCCCATTCTGTTGATAGATTTTGTTGTTTGCTCTGGGTCACAATTATTGTCTGGATACTGAATTTTGCCAAAAGGTGCTTGGAGAATAATAAATATACAACAGTGTAAAATGAATCATTCGAAATGCTCCAGTTCCACTCTACCTAGTGACACCACTTGACACACTCGGTGCAGTCAGGTCAGCCCCCGCCCCTGGCGCCTAGCGCCCCCTCGCGGGCGCCGGCTGTGACCCCGCAAGCCGCGGCGCCCCCGTGCCCCACTCCACTGCCTCCCTCAGTCGCTCGCAGTCCGGCGTCGGGAGAGGGTGTGTCTCGCGCCCCGCACCGCCCGCGCCGCTCGCCGGCCCACCCCGCTACCCGCGCGCCACAGCACCCCCTGCCGCCCCCGCCCCCCGGAGAGGGTGTCGCGACGCAGTGTTCTTGAGGGGGGCCGGCCAGCCTCACGGGGACGACGACAACCCCGCTCGCGCACCGGTTGATCTTGGCGCCGCGGCCGCGCGCTGCGGATAGCGCCCCGCGGCCCTCCCGGCAGGAGCAGGAGCGCAGGGCTGCCAACGCCCCGGCGGCTGTCCCTGCCCTGCCCGTGCGTGTGCCCCGTCCTGTAGTGCCAGGCCGCTTCTGCTAGGAGTGTGATGTGAGATGGCCCCCAACGCCGTCCTCGCCCGCGTTTGCGTGCTGTTCGCCCGCGAGCGTCGGCACGCCTCGCAGCTGACGGCGCTGCTGGTGCTGCCCAACGCTCGGCAGGTGAGTGGAGAGTCGCGGCCGCGACAAACGCGGACAAACGCGCTAACCGCGCCCACGACATGCCAGGGGAGCGCCCCCTTTTGTTTACATGCTCCGGAGCGCCGGGCTCGGGTGAATGCGCCGGTGATCGTCCGCTTGGCGTTGGACAGCGACCGCGCAATCGACGAGTTTCGCTCCGCGACGTTTTGCGTGGCGCGAGCGCCGGCCGACGCTACGGCAGTGCCTCTGACAGGGTTACGAAATGTCATGATGGTTGAGGTTATGTTCGTCAGTGTACACACATACGCACGGAGCACGGCTGCCAACGGCGCCGCGCTATTCATAGCAGACGACTCACCACTACTCCCGATACCCATTATCTTTTTACATTCCAGCGATTACCGAAGTGACGGCTGGCCGAGGCGTCACGCAGAGACGTGGGCGCGGCGGCGTCCGCACATCGCCGGCGCCGTGTGTCTCGCTCGCTCAACAGGTTGACACCATTTCCAAAATTTGACATTGACACAATTACGATTTGCTACCCGAGCGCGACAGGACGCGACTCAGGCACTACTTTCTCATCCTCCGTGCGCCCCTTCGGATGTGCGTTGAGCATGTCAGAGGGCGGGAGTCTGGCTGTCAACAGTCATATTCATCTGCTGCCAAAGGTTTAACTGTCGAACAAAAAAGCAGGGGAAGGGAGTGGTGGTGAAATTATTACTGTGTTCTTCTGTGCAAAATGTTTGTCTGCACGAGTAATTAATGGGAACGCCGCTCAGAGCGACGCGCGACGTGACCACTTAGTGGTCTCACTCATGTGAAATCATAGGGAATGACTCCACAACTCTACCCCGTACTAAACATTCAGGAAACCAACAAAACTTACGGCTAATGTATGGAAAATAAGTTTCGCTTTTGCTGTGTTTGTTTTGTATTTCTGTTCCATGACTTTTCGCGCCCACTTTACCTGGTGGCTGATTGGCCATTTGCCCTGCTCGCTTTCCTACTTTCCTATTCATGCCACTGAACCGTGCGCGGGCTGGTTTGCCTACCCACTCGGACCGCCAGGCGCCGTCGTGGCTCGCGTTGTGGTCAGGGACGATACGCCAAGCCACCCACACGCGGTGCAGCATAATTGCAACGCGACTTTGGGTCTGCGCCCCCAAAGCACCCAAAGCAGTCCGGTTACCTCAGAGTTTTGTGTCGCTCTCGCTACATTCGGGGGGCATGTCCTGCGCGCAGGAGGGCTGGCGGGCGCCTTTCATCCGCGCCGTGCCGCCGGGTGCTCGCCGTTCTGGCCTCGTCCCACAAGTCAGCAGCTTCATAGCCGACCCCACGGTGGAAAATATCGTTGGGAAAAATGCCCACGCCATGCGAACGAGAAAAACAAACGAGGGAGGAGAGGGGTGACTGCGCGCTTAACTCGACCTCCCGGTGGAGGACCGTTACTCTCTTTACTTCGGGTCGCTATTTCTGAAGCGCCCGTATTCCAACGACCCCTGCTGTGGCCACGTTACCCTGACTCACCGTGACTCGACTCGGGGGAGTCAGCGAATGCGACAGAGAAACCGGAGTGGATAAATAAGTGAATCACGGGACTGTTTGGAAATAATGCGGGATTGTTATTGGAGGAGTCATCTCGGCTCGGGCTCACCGTTATCGGCGCCTTCCTGTCACGACGTCATGTACTCCATCTGGCTGCTACGCGCGTTGGCCAGCGGCGGCCCGGGCTGGGAGGGAGTGGCGGGTGTGAGAGAGACGGATGCACCGGACCGGTTTGCCGAATGCTCTCCTCGGCGCGCTGCGGCATCGCTTTGAGCTCTATGTGTGTGTGTGTGTGTGCGTGTGTGTCGGGCGCGCCCACAGCGTTGGATTGGGTCTTATCATGTCGTTACATTAGCGACGCGGAGCCCTCGCCACCCGCAGCCCTGGGCTGGGACCGGGAGCGCAGCGCCATCCGTTCTGATAAAGCCTTAAGTAACGGGACCACTTCGGGAGGATATTTATACACCTGTGGGGGTGGCGCCCCTCGCCGCGCCCGGCCCGGGGGTGTCCATCTCCCCTGGGCAGCTGTCGGCTGCGGTCCGGACCGAGCCGAACCTTCGAGCCTGCCAGCTGCGACCATGTAGGTCGCGAGGAAAACGAGTTTCCAAAGCTGCGCCCGGTGCGGCCCTGGCTGGAGTGCGCGCGGTGCGGTGCGGGCGGGCGGCGGGCGCCTGTGCGCCGGCAGTCCCGGCGCGCGCAGCTGCGGCCGGGCTGCCTACCCGGCGCGGCGCTCCTCCAGCTCCACCGCTCCGCTGCCGGGCACCGGCGCGGCCCAGCTGGCCCCTGTCGAGCTTCTCCCTGGCGAGGTGCTCTCTGGCGAGGTGCTCTCTGTCGGGCTGCTCCCTGTCGGGCTGCTCCTTGTCGGACTGCTTCTTGTCGGGCTGCTCCCTGTCGGGCTGCTCACTGTCGAGCTGCTCCCTGTCGGGCTGCTCCCTGTCGGGCTGCTCCCTGTCG
>NW_026267199.1:737560-742353 GCF_000697945.3 Frankliniella occidentalis
GAGAGAGAGAGAGAGAGAGAGGTGAGAGGGAGGGAGGAGGGAGGTAAAGGGGCGTCGCGACGTGGGGCGTCATTATTATCGTGATGCTGGGGCGGGGCGGCCGCGGGGCGGCCGCGGCGCGGGTCGTAATTTGGTTTATGCTAAAGCAGTGGCTTCTACGCTGCATGCCGAAACGGAAAAATAAAAAGTCGTAAAAAAATACGAATAAACGCGGGCGGGAGTACTCAACTTTTCCAGGTGTGTAGATTCTGTCAGTCTTTTCCCCCCGTCCGTTCCCGTCTCATTTATCTTTCCCGTCGAGTTGTTTTTGCATCTCTTATTTGACGGCGCCACCCAGGGATGTGGCGCTTGCTCTGGGCGCCCTGGAGCAGGCGGCGGGCAGGAGCCGCAGCAGGGCGGGCGATGAAGAATGCACGAGATAGCTGCCTTTCATAAATATGGGGGTGGGGGGCGGCGCCCACCTTCGAGCACCCCCCACGTGCCTCTCGCGCCCCGCCCCGCCCCCGGGCGGGGGTCTTAAGTTTGTCTCCGCCTGGAGCGTTATACCTGACCTGCAGCGCAGACCTCATATGCGGCGGGTGGTCCCCTTGCTGCAGGTGGGGCTGCCGCCAGGGGGGGAGCCGGAGGAGTTTGGCGAAGTTCCGCTCCGCCTCGTCTTGCTCCTCGTCTGCCTCTCCAGGGGGGCAGGTGAGTGAGTGAGAGGGGGCTAGTCACGTCCCCTCCGCCCCCCTCCGCCTCCGGCTTCCTTCCCCTCACCCCGGCGGGGGGTAGTCAGTCCCCTGCGGCCCGGCTGAACGTGTTTGGCCGCGTCCGCCCTTGCCTGTGGCGGGGCGGGGCCTGGCTACGGCCGGCATTCCAGGACAGGCCCTTCGTTGTAGCGGCCGCCGGTTGGGGGGGATGAAAGTGTTGTCCCGACAGAGCGGGGCAGAGCGGGGCCTGTCGGACAATTTAATAATGAAGAATGCGGTGCGGGGTGCGGGGTGTGGCCGCCCCGTGCCTGGCTCGTGTCCGTGTGTGCCTGTGCCTCTGTGTGTGTGTGTGTGCCTGTGTGTGTGTGCCTGTGTGTGTGTGCCTGTGTGTGTGTGTGTGTGTGTGAGTGAGTTTGTGTGAGTTTGTGTGAGTTTGTGTCGGAGGGGGCCGCTTTTGTGATATCGCGGTGGCCGTGATTGATGTGCCCCCCAACGCGTCGACGCAGGGCGTCGGTGGTAGAAGGCGCGCGGCGAGTGTCGCGTGGGGGCCAGAGTGACGCTCGCGCCAAAGACAAATCGACGGGATAATTTCCCCCGCTTTCTACTACTCTGTCCGCGCAAATGTGTCCATTATCTCTGCATTAAAGAAAGTACACTGGTAAAACAAGTGTGCAATATTTGCACACCAAACGTGTGCAAGTTGTCATTTAGCACATTACATGGTGTTTAACTCAAGTTGCACACTTGCGTGGTGTGCATATTTTAGACGTTTTGTAAACGTTTAAATTCTGAACACTTGGACACACACAGTTCTATGCTGTCAGTAGGGAACCATACGGTGTGCAGCTGCTATACGTTTAGGAAGTGTCGAAAGTTTAAACACCAAGTGACGTATAACATAGTTAGACACCACAAAGTGTCGAGAAAATGCACACTTGAAATTAAACGTCAATTGACGTGCAAAATTAAACACTTGTTTTACCAGTGTAGACATGGCCATGTCTACAAAGAATGAAGAGCTGCTTAAGGCAGACAGAGGCGTTGCGCCATTAAAGAAAGTAGATGTCCTTATGTATATATTCAAGAAAGAAGACACTACTAGTTGTGTACCTATTTCCATGTAAAAATTCATTGCCATGTCTACTTTCTTTAGTGTAGACATGACCCTGTCTTTGCTTTCTTCGATGCATACAATGTACACATCTGGCTTGACAGAGTATCACTCTGCCTCCCCCTCCCTCCCTGCGTGTGATATTCGGATGGCGCCGGCAATGCTATATCAGCCAGCCCGAATAAAGCCCCGAGCCACTCCCCCTCCTCTCAGAGACACCTTGTTTGACACGTGACCCGCGCGCGCGCGCGCGCCTCTGCCGCGTCGCCAATTTAAAACGGCGGCTGCGTCCGCGGCAGCGATGCGTCGCGAATAAGGAAGCAGGCGTTGTTTTCGGACGCGGCCGGCCCGGATGACCCTGCGCGGCGGGGCGCAAGGGCGTCAACGTAGACAAGTGGAGGTGATTTATCTCGCCCCCCCCCTCCACCCTCTCGGCCTCCCGGGCCCTTCAGCCTGCAGCTCCAGGTTGAGTGGGGCCGGGGGAGGGTCGTCGAAGTGCTGCTTGGCTGGCCTGCTGCAGCCGTGTACAGTGAAAATGATTACTACTAGGTTTCCTAGTGCGGCTTGTGACGGATGGACCCGAGGCCCCCCCTCGCTCGCCCTTCCACGCCACGGCAGGACACGTTGTGTTCAGCATTATACTCCATTATACTCATTGTTTTAATAAACCAAGCCCAACCCGAGGGGTTAAGCACTTTGGGAATCATGTCCACACTGGCTTGAGAATCATCGGGATGAAAATCGAACGACAAGCAATGTAAGTCACTAGAAATGACCAAGCAACACCCAACAATAATAGGTCGAAATAGCGGTGTCTGCCTCTAGAAATGATCATGAATTTTGGGGAATAGACGGGAATCATTGGGCATCGAGCATCCTGGGAATCCTTTGTACGGAATGAACTTGCCCGTCGGACCAATGAGCCATAGTTGATAATTAACGACGATTATATTTTTGCGAGTTTCTGTTGTGTCTTTCTCTGTCTCATGCCCCTTGCTCAACTTCTCACCGTGCTCCTCTTCCGCACTGCGGGGGGCTCTCCCTCCGCCCCCGGACACGAAGCTTCCTTTCCTCTCAAGAAGTGCGGAAAGCCCCTGCCACCACCTCTCTCCCCGTAATCACGCGGTCTTGTCGAGGTTATTTGTCATGGTGATTACACAATCCGTCATGTGCGAGGCGAGGCGGCGGCCGATGGTCCTGCTGCGCGAGGCGGGACTCGCCAGGATTATGATGATCGACTCGACGGGGCGAGGCGGTCGGCGGGGCGGGCCCTTGAACTTTGGCTGGATGCCGGGCGCGTCCCTCTCACCCTGGCCACGCCGGGCCGCCTGCTAAGCCCCACCACGTCCGCTGCTGATCCCCTTTACACCCCTTCCCCTCCCAATCACAGAACAGAAACAGAGCCGGCGGCCCAGGCCCAGGCCCAGGCCCAGCAGGCAGCGTGCGTGCCGGCCTCGGCCTTGACACCAGATCTCACAGCGGCCGGCCAGGCGCGGAGCTGCCAGCCGCAAACCCCCTCGCGCCGCGCACTTTGTACAATGTTGTGCTTTAAACCGTGAGCCCTCATTCCTACTACTCTGTTTGTATTTGCTGTAAACTGGGTTGGAGAAAATATAGGACACATTCTATTACCAAAACAATTTTAATTATTTATGATAACACTGTTAATACAATTACATCAAGTGATGTATAATATTACAAAATAAAATCAATAGAACATCTTGACTATAGTATAGGACACATTCGTCGTCTCCTGAAAAGTCTCTAATGATATAGAGCTTACTCGCACGGGACCGCAAGGCGCCAAGGTGAGCGACGGTATTGGCACGGCCACCTGGCACCTGTACGGTATAGGCGAAAAACGCGCCCGATACGATGAATGTGGTTTTGTTGACAAGAGGTTCGTTTCACGGTGAGGCACACACCAGCGGCGTGTTAGTCGTTATCGTATCGGCCCACACTCGACAGTTTGACAGTGACACGACACGGCGCCGGTGCATGGCCACCTTTGTAGGCTTGGACCACGTCCAGTTCGCCGTTCGAGTAAACGTCTACTTTACATTACTTGTGAATAACCATAGCACATCCTTTTTTCAAACGAGAAATATATTCTTTCTAAATTGTTGTTGATCCTGATTTTATGAGCACACGAGAGCTGATGTTCGGCGTGGCGCACACGGCGACCCGTATGGCCTGTTAAAGCATAATTGTGTCATATTTTCGTCATTTATGATATGACAAACCAATCACTAACCAATGACCACGGAAACGCAAAATAACGACGAAAAAAATGACGAAATAAATTCGTGTGAGTCGATTCGGCGTTGTCATTATGACGCGTTTGTTTCGTCATTTATTTGTGCTGAAATCGGTCAATCTCACGACAAATTAATGACGAATTAATCTCGAAACAATGACAAGACTTCAAGCGGCACGAAAAAACGATTCCCGCTGCTCGACTGGAGGTGGAATCGAACCACGAACTTCACTCACGCCAGGCCGGCACTGTATCCACCAGGCCACGGAGGAGACGTACGGGATGAGGTCGCTCCGAGCAGAGAGGTTCCGCTTGTCGCACCTGTGCTGCTGCCGCCACTCGCCGCTCTAGAACAACGGCTGGTCTGGCGACCTCGCATCTCGCACGTCTCCTCCGTGGCCTGGTGGATACAGTGCCGGCCTGGCGTGAGTGAAGTTCGTGGTTCGATTCCACCTCCAGTCGAGCAGCGGGAATCGTTTTTTCGTGCCGCTTGAAGTCTTGTCATTGTTTCGAGATTAATTCGTCATTAATTTGTCGTGAGATTGACCGATTTCAGCACAAATAAATGACGAAACAAACGCGTCATAATGACAACGCCGAATCGACTCACACGAATTTATTTCGTCATTTTTTTTCGTCGTTATTTTGCGTTTCCGTGGTCATTGGTTTGTGATTGGTTTGTCATATCATAAATGACGAAAATATGACACAATTATGCTTTAACAGGCCATACGGG
>NW_026267199.1:742403-744432 GCF_000697945.3 Frankliniella occidentalis
CTGTCGAGCTGCTCCCTGCCGAGGTGCTCCCTGTCGAGCTGTTCCCGGTCGAGCTGCTGCTCCCCGGCGAAGAGTGGTGGGACCAGGGCCGGGTGATCCGCGGGAAGCCCTCGGGCGGGTCGCCGCCGCCCAGGCATGGCTGGTCGCAGTTGCAGCAGAACATGTTGCAGATGCCGTAGGAGCAGCAGGCGTAGGCGGAGGGCTTGTTGGTGTCCGGGCACACGCCGTACGGCCAGTGCGCGTAGGCGCAGCACACGGCGCCCGCCCGGGCCAGCGCGCCCAGCAGCACGGTGAGCCCCAACAGCGCCGCCGTCCTGGCCAACGTCATGACGCGTGTCAAACGTATACCCGTCGCAACTCATTCTATTTTTACAACGGGCGAGCGCGCTGTGCCGCTCACCTCGCGCCCCACCCCCACCGCCGTTGAGGAAGTGAACGGAGCGCTCTGCTCGGTCGAGAGGTGACCGTGTCCGTCCAGCTAGACTACTCGCCCGGTACGCTCGTTTATTAATCGTGCCATTCGGAGAACATAGCTCGAATGGCGTGAGGGCTAGGTTCATTTTGTTTTTGGCATAGTCCCTGGTTGGGCCGAGCCCTACCTCTGACGCGTGTACAGACGAGGTGCGTGTCGGTGATAAGGATTGAAAACGGGGGGGGGGTAGGGGCTCAACCTGAGCGGACAGCGGACGCGCTGCTGCGGCCTCGCGCCTGCGTTTATCTTTATCGGAAAGAGGCCCGCGCGCCCGCGATATCGGGTCGGGCTGGGCGGAGCGGCAAAAACTTACATGGAAAACAACCGACGGTGGTAAAAGTGAGCCGACCTCCGAGATGCAGATCCTTTAGATGGCCGTCCTGTTTGCGGCGCCCCAGCCGGCCCGCGCGCCGTTACTCTCGCTAGCGAGTTGGCGAGCTACGGTCTGTGGCTGGGCCGGCCGGGGCGGCGCGACGGGGTGGCGCGGCGCGGGCAGTGGTTATTGCTGATAGAGTGCGAGAGAGAAAGTTAGGGGGGGGGAATGTTGGGGGAGGGGGAATGGCCGGCATTCCGAGGGCCATTAATTGGATGCCCTTAGAGCACAAGGGGTGATGCAGTTGGTCACGAGACTGTAGGGCCGCGCCGCCGTGCCACGCAACAGGCCGCGGCGGCGGGGCGCGGCCGGGCGGGGTCCGCTACCCTCGCATGTCTGGCGGCGCTTTGGGCCCCCAGCATAACGCATGCCTTTGTGACAGAGCCTGCCACGCCCTGCCTTATCGGCCCTAATGCACCTGTCGAGAGAGTGCCACGCGCGGCCACGCCACGGCTCGGGGGGCCGACGAGATGTGATGCGCTTCGGGACGGGACGCTACGGCGCTACGGGGCGCTCGGCGAGATGTTGGACATGGACATGAGCCCGGCTCATGCCCCACATCCCCGCACGGCTGGCTGCCCGCCCTGCGCTGTGCGCTGTGCCTTCGCCAGTCGCTTCGCCAGCACAAGGTATCGGAAAGTTCGTCCGTTTTTCTCGGATTCATTCGGTAAAATTACGAGAGGTTGACGCCTGCGAGACTCAGGGTAGGCCAACCCGCGGTACACGCCTGCGCTGCAGGCATCATGTTGCCTACCCATTAGGCGCTATGTGAGAGCTTGAATCAGCCGAACTTGGCAAGTTCGTAACTCCGAATGACGGACATTCTTTCTGGATGATCACGATCCCAGCAAATCCGCATGGCTACACGAGTTCTATCGACTGCGAGGCGAGGTGCGCATCGGCATGGGTGATAGGCGCCTGGGACGAGCGAGGGCGGTGCGCGTTGCTGCCTGGTCGGGCTGCGCGCCTCGCTGCCCCCATGGCCCGTAGGGTTGACCGAGCCACAGGCGTCCCTGCCCTGCTCCTGCTGCTTCTCGGACTTCAGGCGGACAGACAGCGGGCGCGCTATTTTTGCTCGAATGTAGAAAGTGAGGCGGCGGTGAGGCCGCGTGCCGCGTGCGTGCCCGCTGCCCTGCTGCCCTGCTGTTCGTCACCTCTGCCCCGCCCCTTCCCGCCCCTGCCCG
>NW_026267199.1:752930-757153 GCF_000697945.3 Frankliniella occidentalis
GTGATTGGTTTGTCATATCATAAATGACGAAAATATGACACAATTATGCTTTAACAGGCCATACGGGGAGTGCGTTTGGACTTTGAGCGCTTGGAACGCTTTCCCATTGGAGGTTCATAGCGCTCGCCCCGGGGCCAGGCTGGCCGTGGTGGCCTCGGACGGAGGTGGGGTGTCTGAGGGGCCCGGGCTCCTCCTTCTCCGTCTTTTGCTCGCCAGCGTTTGAGTCTGGAAACAGCCCGGAGCAATCCGGCCTTGAACGCCCTACTGACTCATCCCTTCTTTTCTGTTCTTTCGTGGCGTATCCCGTTTCGTCTGGGAACACGAACGGCAGGCACGGTGGCTGCTTCTGGCGCGCCCGCCTGACTCTCCCGCACCTCTCTCTAGCTCCTCCCACCGCTCTTTTCTACCCCTTCTTATCCCCCCCCCCCCTAGAATCCTTTCTTGGGTCGGTGGAGGATGTGTTGTTTGTCCTCTGCTTCTGCTGTTTTTCTCCTCGCTATGACACCCTACCTGTGGCCTTGAATGGTCACACCAAAGCAGCCCCCTTTTCCCCTCTGCGCACCCCTCTCTCTTTCTCCCCCTGTCTCCAGCGACTGACCTCCCCGCCGCACATGTGGGGGAAGGGAGAGCGAAACAGCGCGAGGAGGAAGCGCGTCACAGATGTAGCCAGCCCGTCTGGCGCCTCAGCTCCAGGACTCGCGTGCCCCGCCCCACCCCGCTGCACCCCGCCGCACCCCGCCGCACCCCGCCCCGCCGCTATGCACGCCCTTGGCGTGGTGGGGCCCGGCGCGGCGTGGCGTGGCGTTCACCCAGCCCCATGATGGAGGGCTTGGCGAGCGCCTCGCTCGCTGTGCTCTGCTCTGTGTGGAGGAAGTAAAGAGGGAGTCGTAAATTTGTCTCTGACTCTGCCAAAGACGCCCTTTCTCTCTCTCTCTCTCTCTCTCTCTCTCCCCCTCACCGTCTCCCGCCCCTGCTGACTGGTTGGCACATTTCGTGACCCATCATTTTATCGGCGCGTCTCGCCGTGTCGTAACTCGGGCTCGGCCGCCCGCCGCCCGCCATCCGTCAAACTGCGACCGGACAGGAAGGAAAGTGCACCCCCCGGCCCTCTCCTTCCGCCCACCTCATTGGACATGGATCGTTTCACATTAGGGGACGAAAAAGTTGGATCAGTGATCTCACATAATGAGTGCACATTAATATCGGAAGATGACATCCGAGGCTCTTCCGTCTGCCGGCCAAACATATCTTTGCATGTAAATGATTTATCCATGGAAATAAAATAACATGGATTTGGTTTTTCAGAGAAAAGAAAGTTGCAAGTAGCAACTTCCAAAGCAGCCGAAAGCAGCAGCATTTATGTCCACTTTGTTCCCCACACCCCACAACATTTTAGTGCTAAATCCATTCGGGATTTCTTTTATAAGAATAATGTTATTTTAACCTCCCCTTGCGATAAGCACACTTCCCGAAGAACCCGTGCCGGTACCGGTACCGTAGAGTAAAGAGTTCCGTTTTTGTGTTACATTTAGGCAGATTCTTTCCCCCGGGGATGACTCATCAGTCTCCGGGGGTGTCCAGGAGGGCGCCGACACGTGTTAATTCTAAACGTGCTTTTCTTTTTCACCGCTCTCTGCCTCCCTCTCCCATCTCCCCCTCGCCCTCTAATGACCAGAGCGCTTATTAGCCCATGGCGCCCGGGCTTGTGGGCTCACGACCCTAGCAGCCCATGGGCCCCGCAAGCACCATGGGGACACACCGTCATAAGTGACAGATTACAGACATGGGCCTGTGCGACGACAAAAAAACAACAAAAGAAAAACACCACGCTGCTGACACCAGCTTGTCTCATTTGCCCCCTTACTCGTGTTTTACTTGACTCGGACTGAGTGGTCCGACGACCACGTTACATCCAAACGACACCAAACGACCTTAGTGTGCGGGTGTCCAGCCTTCCATTCGACTGCATAGGTTCAGACATTGTCTTCTTTTTCGTATTTCACTTTAAGAACGAAGATATTTTGCCAGTCTTGACTATGTAGATAGGCAGCCCATAAAACTCTCCAATGTTACTTCCATGCTTGAAAAATAATCAGTAGACGTAGATCCACCAAGCTGTTGTTGCTGCTGTCCGTGGTGGCTCTGGAGCTCCTCACTCACCTCGGCACAATCAAAGACCCTTGGCGCCCGGCCCGGGCGGCCAGCGCGGCGCCGTCTACGGGCAAAAAGAGAGGCAAAAACCAACGGGGGCAGTCGGCCAGCAGCTCGGAACTGGAGGGGTGGCAGAAAAAATAATATCATGGAGGAGTAAAGAAAAAAAAATACTTTCCAAAAAAAACTTTGAAGCAGCGGCGGAGATTCACCGGGGAGAGAGAAGAGCGCCTCGTCGCTTAAAGGCGGCCAACCGGAACCTGCTTTGCTCCGAGAGCAAAAGACAAGCCCGCCCGCCCCGCCTCGCCCGCGCGCGGACAAGCCAGAAACAGCGTGGCTCAGCTCACCGACGTACCAACCACGCCTGCCTCTCCATATCTCTGTTCTCGCCCTGCCAGTGATTTATCTGGAGGAAGTTCTCGTCGCCAGGGCGGGCGCGGCCTCTGGGGCGGCGGGCCGAGGCGACGAAAGCGCGCTCGCTGGCCCCACTGCTGAAAATGCACTCTGAAATTCAGAGTGCAAAGTTCTGAGTTCTGAGTGCGCACTCTGAAATTCGAGAGTGCACTCTCGAATTTCAGAGTGCGCACTCAGAACTCAGAACTCTTCACTCAGAGTTGCACAGTGCACTCTCGTATTTCAGAGTGCGCACTCAGAACTCTGTACTCTGCCCGATGCACTCAGAAGTCAGCACTCAGAATTTCAGAGTGTTACCCTATACGTTTAGAGTGTGGGTGCACTCTGGAAAACTTTCTGAGTTCGTCGCATAGCAAGTCCTGAGTGGCCGCCTTCAATCCAGAGTGTCACTTAAAACTTTGAGAGTGCTGATACTAGCGTTAAGTGCTAGAGTGGGTTTCTCCTAAGTGTCGTTCGGATGATATAGTGTGGTACTCTAGTATTGAGAGTTTAGTAGTACGCTGAGTTCTAGTTGCGAGTGAGTGTTGCGCCATAATGCCGCAACGTTAATTCTGTATCGATAGCGCCTGCAACTCGCTGGGTAGGCAAGCCCGCTGCGCAGCTATGTGGAGTCGGTGGCCAGCTCTGAGCGCCCGTTGCGCATTTGCGTGCGGGTATCGCAGGGTGCAGGGGATACTCCGCGCAGCAGGATTAACGCACGGTTTGCCCGTTGCAGCGCTAGCGCGCTGCCTTCGATCCCTCTCGATCGACTCCGTCTCGTAAAATCGATTTTCACCTTTATTTCGGAAGCGGCCGTGCCAGTGCCGTGCACAAGTGCAAAAATACGCTCAAGACGTGAGACACCTAAATATTAGATGATAATAATAACAACATGGTTAACGCCGGCATCGTACATATGTGCTGAATTTCAATGTAAGTGAAAATTACGTGCGAGTTGAAAGTATTGTTATTGGTTACTTTGTCGTGTTGCTCACATACCGTGTTACTTTACGCTTTTAGAACTGTAAGCCCATCATTTCTGTACTTTGTAGCTTTTGTCAATCTTTGCTGAGCCATGGCCGCACCTTTCCTCACGCTAACATTAGACTCGAAAGATATTTTTCCCTTGTACCATATGAAATAAACATCAGCCTGCATCAGCCCCATAACCTTAACCTCTCAATTGAATAATACAATAATCTTTAATCCGCACTTTAAAACCTTTTCCGTAAAGTCTGCCTACTACATGTTTTGAAAAATTTCTAATAACTTAACTGCGTATGTTTCTGCTGTCATCCAATTCTTAAATTGTATTTATTTTTCCTGTCTTATTTGTTGAAGGTGCTACTCATTGGAATCACAAATGGATGAGGAGGACCAAAATCCTAACAGGCGTGGAAGGTATAAGAAATACTTTGAACGAGACTTAGCACATGATGCTGAAATTCCAGAATCGACAATCAGATCAGCTCGCAACAGATCTACTGCAGCACACAATATTGAGGTGACGTATTATTTTATTTAGTGGTCGAACTTTAAATGTTATATTTATCGTAGATTCAACTCTTTGGTTACATCACAAGACGGTGTTTGATAATACCTAAATTATATATGGATTCAAATCACTCCACACCAACTACCATCAAAATAATAATAAAATGACTTGTCAGATAATACTT
>NW_026267199.1:761660-762917 GCF_000697945.3 Frankliniella occidentalis
GAAGGGGGGTTGGGGAAGGGGTGGATAGGGGCGGCGCCTGAGAGGGGGAGAGAGTCACTCTGCGGGAAGCAAGACGGACAGAGAGGACCAGCCTGTTGCGAGGTGAAGTGTCATCACCCCACACACTACAGGGTTGATGTTTGTCGTGCGCTAGTTGACGGGCCGGGCGGTCTTGCTCGTTGCTGCCGGCCGGGGAGGGGGTAGATGTGGATGAGTCGGCCTTTGAGGTCCTCTCTCCCTTGGTGCTTTCATCGGCCTGCGCTTGCGCCTCCACTAGCCTCGCCTCCGTTGAAACTTTTAGATTGCGGGCCGCTTTTCGAAACAAATAAAGCAAATGAAGGTTTACGAGCGTGTGCTTTTGTATCGCGTGGGATTCGGCCTCATCGGCCTGGTGCAGGCTGGCCAGCTCGCAACGCATCATTACTGCACGCTCAATTCTTTTGGGATTATTTTGGTGTGCACAAATTTCTCCTCTGGCTAGCAGGGGTCCACAAAGATACAATCTTAGTCAAAAGATTTAAATTATGATGCACAGTTACAAACTGACCGGCCTCGTAACACAAACTGGTTGACCGTCTTGTCAACAGCAAGAGAGGGAAACAAAATCTGTCTCGGCTGTGTTTTTAAATGTCAAAACATTAAGTGTGTCGTAGCTGGTGGCTTGACGATTTGTTCTCTTCTGTTTCAGCTGCAATGTTCAGCTGGACGACTCACCCTTCTCCGAACGCAGCGGGCGACCCACCGCGCTCGACACGGCCATAGTTCACTGGTAAGGAGGGTCCGAGGGAAGGTCCCCATGGGCGACAACGCGTCGTACACACACCACAAGGCGCCTGTCTGTCTGCGCACTCAGAGGGGGTGGAGTGAAAGACCAGCTGGAGGTCTGACTTTCCTCTATACCTTATTGCATAACTATTTCGATTCAGTTTTTAAAATGTTTTTTTTTTTTCAAATCAACTGTGTGCCGTCGGCTTTACAGTACGTCTTCATTCAAGGGTGAACGTGGAGGAAGAGGTTTGGGGTGTTTGGATGAGTGGCATCATTGTGCCCTAATTTGTCACTGTTCATTCTACCTTACTTTGGCTAGAATTATTGCCCAGCCGCCGGGCTAGCTGGAGGTGCGACCGTCCCGTTGCTCTTGCGTGCGCACCGCGTTGCCAACCCACCCGGCTGTAGCGAGCGCCTGGAGGTGCGATCGTCCCGTTGCTCATGCGAGCGCACCGCGTTGCCTACCCGCCCGGCAGTTGCGAGCGCCTG
>NW_026267199.1:763550-764203 GCF_000697945.3 Frankliniella occidentalis
GGCCACTAACTTCCGGCTGGGTCAGCCAGGTCTGGGTCTGGGCCCGGGTGGGTCCCGGGGTCCCGGCCCTGGAGGCTCGGGGCGACCGGGCCCTGCACTGCAAAAAATTATGACAGGAAAACTACAGATCGTCCTGCTAATTATTTTCCAGGAACTTCTGTTATTCGAATAACAGCATCGATGTAGTTTTAATGGTTAAAATTTGGTACAGGGAGCAATGTACCGGGTGTAACAGAGAATGCGCAACAGTGTTGCGGGTTTGCCTACCCAGTTAGCCCGTAAGGCGCCATGGCCCCTGCAGCCCTGGCGGGTATGCAATCCCGCAACACTGTTGCGCATTCTCAGTTACACCCGGTACAGGACCACTGTAAGGCAAAAGCGCGGACAAAACTGTCTACAGTGGAGCCGTATTCGTACACTGTACCGTGTAAATCCTGGGCTTTCCGGTGCTACAGCAACACTGTACTACGCGGTCTGTACCCTAGGTACAGTGACTAAGAGCGGCATCTACAGTAACGCTGTAGATCGTTCTGTATCAGACTCTAATTTTTTGCAGTGTGTGCGGCGCCCCCGCTGCACTTTCCCACTGCCTCTCTTTGTCTGTGTCTCTCTGTCTGTGTCTCTCGGTCTGTGTCTTTCTGTCTGTGTCTCTC
>NW_026267199.1:764253-764586 GCF_000697945.3 Frankliniella occidentalis
GAGGGAGCAAAAGGGTTGGGGGTAGAAAGCGGAGTTGAGCTGGCAAGGGGAGATTTCGGCCAAACCGGATATGCCCGACGAATGTGATGTTGAGAAAGCCTGAATACGCGCAGAGTTGGCGTTTCAATTGCTCCCTCATTATTGAACGGAGCTGGCGTCGCGCCCTTGCACCCCGTGCGTTTATTCGGCCTATGCTTTCCCAACTCCCGGTCCTCCCTCTCTACCCCTAAGCAAAGAAGTAAAATTTTGCAGTATCTAGGGAAAGAGAGCATTCGAAAACGATTGAAAATGTTTCTGAGTGTGGATCCGTGGATCTTGGCTCCCTAAAGACAC
>NW_026267199.1:764636-769518 GCF_000697945.3 Frankliniella occidentalis
TGTGCGGCGCCCCCGCTGCACTTTCCCACTGCCTCTCTTTGTCTGTGTCTCTCTGTCTGTGTCTCTCGGTCTGTGTCTTTCTGTCTGTGTCTCTCTGTCTGTGTCTCCCTGTCTGTGTCTCCCTGTCTGTGTCTCTGTCTCCCTGTCCCTGTCTATCTCTGTCTCTGCCTCTGCCTCTCTGTCTCTCTGTTTCTGTCTCTCGGTCTATATCTCTCGGTCTCTCTGTCTGTCTGTCTCTCTCTGTGTTATCTTTCGCCCTCGCCACTCTCCACTCTCCTCTTGTGGCCGCTGGCCGCCCCGCCATTGCGCTGCGTCACTGTGACGCTCGGTGCGCCGCCTGCAGGGCCTAGGGGTGGAGCGCGCGATAAGGAGGTGTCAGAGTGCCAAGTGGCGGCTGCCCCGCCGCGCCCCGCCCCGCCCCGCCCCATAGCGTTATTACTGCCCCCGGCGAGCCGAGTGCAGCGCCGTGAATAAGTGAGGCTTGCGCGTTATCGACTGGCTCTGGGCGGCTCGGGGCGGGGCGGGGCGGCCGATGCACCGTCTGGCGGGGCGGCCGTGCTCCCTCTATCGGGTCGTCGCTCGCAGACCCTGCTTCGCCGATACTACAATCACCCTCCCGCCCAGCCCCCCGGCTCCTCCTCCCTTTCCTCCGCTTCTTACCTTCTCGCGCGATCTTGCTGTCGCCGCATGTCTGGGGGCGGGGAGGGGGTGAGAGTCAAGTGGAGGTGGTGTGTGCTGGCAGAAGGCGCTCGTGCCCCCGCCCGCCCCAGCCAGCCACTTTATCCCCCGCCGCTCCCCGCCCCTCACTCTACGTCGAGCAGCACCGAGCAACACGCTCTGCGGATTGAGTATCTGCTCGCGCCTCGCCACTCTGCCGCCCTGCTTCGAGATTGTTTCGCTGGCTGGAATATAGCCGTTCTCCTCCCGCGAGCTCGCCGCGCCGTCCTGCTCAGTATTTTGCAGGGCGCCGCGCCCCGCGCGCGGCCGGCGGGTGCCGTCGTGTAATTCCGCAGCTAATTATCCCGCTCCATGGGGATTATCTCGGCGGGGCGGTGCAGGGCGGGGCGGGGCGGGACGGGGCGGGCTGCCTTTGTTATCGGGGACGTGTGCGCGGCGCCGTCAGCCGGGTGGCTCTGCTGAACACCAGCTTTGTGTGTCGCGCGCGCAATGCGCCCCCGAGCAGCCCGACCTGCGGACCGCCCGCCCGCCCTGGCCCGCAAACGGCGTACCCACACCCGATGAGAGGAGGGAGGGTGCGAGGGAGAGTCAGAGTCTAAAGTTTTGATGCAGGTGCACGCTGCGCGAGGCCGGGAAAGTCGCACTGGACGGGTTGGGGGAAGGGGTGAATCGGTAAAGTCGGGAATGGTATCCTCTATAAAACTCTTCCTTCCTTTTTTGAAAATAAAATAAAATAGGGACACTCGAAAACTGATATGGCTGCATGAGTTAGCCAACTGCTGATATGTTAAATGAAAGGAACACTTTGCCCTTTACCTTCTGCTTATCACCAGTCCTTTGATACATGCCACAAATACAGCTCTATTAGTGTACATATACTGAGGACTGAGATGATTATATTATTAGCAGGTAGAAAAATAATTTTATTGCGCAGGAGTCTCCTTATATACGTTTCTATTTCCACTCGCAGCCACCCAAGCCATCTTAGTCGGATGCGTCGGACTCATTGCTTGGCAAATTATTGGTTGCTCGATCCTTGCTGTGTTTTTAAAAATAAACAAATCGTAGTATATTTTTTTCCGTGGTTTTACGTGATCCTGCCTCAACGGCGTCGCACTCCAACTTTGTATCGAGTCGTGACTCTGGCTGTAATGGGGCTGGCCCGCCCATCTCCTTTTAATTAAAGAGAGCTTTGTCCTGTCTCTTCTCCGCGCCGCCACCCCCTCGATCCCATCAACTTTAGTTTTTTTGCGGGTGTGACTGGCCTCTCTCTCTCTCTCGCTCTCTACGCGCCGCCGCCCCTCCGCTCGCGCGCCTGACATCTTCTTCCCATCCGCCGCGTATCTTTCCCTCCTTACTATTCATATCCCCGCCGCCCCCTTCGATTACTGTCAGCACTGGAGGGGAAGGGGGGTAGGGGGCACGCCGGGAGGGGAGGGGGTGCGTGACCCCACGCACGCCCCCCGCATCCCCGCAGCCCCCCGCCGGGCCCCCCGCACGGCCGTGCGCCTCGATCGATGCGGTGGGCATGCCGCGGCGGGGCGCGGCGGGCACCCGGGGGGTCACGGAGGGGAGGGGGGCACGCGGTAGGTCCAGGGGAGGAAGGAGGGGGAGGGCCGGGGCAGAGAGGAAAGAGGGGGGAGGGAGGGAATTTCGGAACCGCATTATGAGGATCATCTTTTCGGGATGTTGGCTGCTTGCTGTTACACATGCTGTTATTCATATACTGTGATATGTCCTCGTGTCACTTTCGTTGGAATACTGTGGTCACATTCGTTATACGTGACATATGCACGTCCGCCATACATCGAGCCCGCGTGGGGACATAGCGAGGCGTTGGCAAGTAAGTCACGTTCTAACGAATTTGACATGATATTTCCAAGCAGTGTGACACGATTCACATTGCATTGAACGTGACGTTACGTCAGTGTTTGAATATCAGTGCAGTTTTTTTAACCGCATTTTCCATCGTTGTCTCAATAATGAACCGCTTACGTTAGACGTTGGAGAAGTGAGCGGTGAGCGGATCTGCGATGTTTGTCACTTCACAGCAACTTGTCTCGCCTCGCGTCTCGCGCACTGATTGCGCGCAGCCCACGCTGCGGCGCATTGAGAGTGAGATGACAGGGAGGGGGAGCGCGCCAGCTGCGGCAGCTGCGGTCCATTGTGGTTCACACATTGTCCTGTTTTGCATCCATAGTCCGCAGGCAGCACAAAACGTTTCTTCACTCGATTTATTTTCTTGCTGTCACAGTTCTTTTTGCACTTTATTTTTTCTATTTTTTTGTGTAGGGACGGCGGGGAACGTTTCCTTGTTTTTTGCCCCCTTTTATATTGCTTTAGCACCGGGCTGTGGTGGAGCAGGTGAGCGGATGGAGCCGTGGCGAGAGGTGCAAAGTTTCTGACACCTGGTCCGGGTAGGGTCTCGTTAATTGAGTGAAACTGAGCGGAAGCGCAGCTGCGGGGCCGCTCAGGCTGCGAATGCTCCGCGCCACTGTTCCAAAAATTATCGCAATTTTAAGTTCTTGGTTAATTCTACAAAAACTACGTTTGTAATAAAACACAAAACACGAGACACTTGTATTTTCGGTGATTTTTGGCCTTCGATCCGTTTGGACCAGGCGAAACTGTTGTTTCGTTGGATCGATTACTCCCCCCCGCCCCCGCCAACTTTACCCACACAGAACCCACTTATCCTGAACCTACTCTGCTACCCTCAGCTGCCCCCCTCCCCAGCGTGTTGTTAGGACTCCGGCCGCGCGATGGCTCACTGTCTACCACCACAGTCTGCTGCCACTTGCTATTTTATTGTTAGTTCCATATTTCCCGGCGGAGGCGCGACGAGAGGGATGAGGAAGTGGAGGAGGAGCAGAAGGAGGAGGAGATGTCGACGACCCGATGAGCAGAGCCGGAATGCGACGAGACAGCGAGGATGGCAGGGTGGGGGCGTTGTAGAATGCAACATTGTTGTCGTATTGGGGTCTGGCCGGCCTCCGGCCTGCCTCTCGTCTAGCGAGACGCTTTCCTTTCCTCGGGGTGAGAGATGAGAGAACCCCGAAGGTGAGACCTGCCTCCTCCCTCGTCTACAAAGTAAATCGGCGCGAGGTGTTTCCCCGCAGGGCGCCCGAGAGTGCGGCAGCTCGTGATCTAACTAGGAAGAGCAAGCGTTGCCAATTCTATTCCCTGGTTCGTTTGGTTTGAACCGTACTCAGTGGACCACGGTTTTTTAAAGTAGACTGATAACTCTTTGCTAGAAAATTTACTTGGTAACTACTAAAGTACTGGGCTGTTATTATCAAAAACTCTTAGTATTACTAATCTTTTTCCTGGTTTTACGAAAGTACTGATGTCTAATAAAGCTATTCACAAATTATCTTTTAGGAACTAAATTGCATCCGGTGTGTGTGCACGAAAACGCCACTCGCCTCAGCTCACCTTTAGGAAGGAAATTGTCCATTTACAGTGTAGTGAGTCGCCCGCATCACATTAAGAAGAGACGATGCACTCACATAAGGGTACCCCATGTTGACCTGCACGGCCTTCAGTGTGGCGTCCAACCGCACCGTCCATCTTCGGCAGGCCGCAAGCCCTCGCCGTAACCGGCGGGACAAAGAGATTGGGAAAGCCTCGCAGCACGCGTCCCGAATGAGGAGGGTTGGGGTTGGGGGAGCTCGCGTCAGCCTCCGGGATAACATCTAGGGTAGCTTGTCGGTTGAAGCGGTAAAGGACCGCGGGCGTGGGTGGAGATGTCGGAGGTGGGAGTTGGGGGGTTGTAAGTAAGTCGGGGCAGACGCAGCCCCCCGGTCCCCGAGGAGCTCCGAGGTCGTCCGAGGCCTTGGGGGGCGGCTGTGATTGTTGCCATTCTCGCATTACATCCGTCATCCATCCCGGCTTCCTCGCTATGCTACAGGAGCCGGCGCCCGCCCGCCCCTTACCCTACACTCTAAGCGTAAAGGGGTTTCCGCGCACATCTAGGCCGGATTTACCTTTACCTTCACCCAGCACACAAAGTAATTGACTTGGTGTTTGCAATGTAAAGATATCACAACATGCTGTATGATTTCTTCCAAATCAAATTTCTTTTACATTTTTATGCATTTTTTAGTTCTTGCATACTGGGAGCGATGAAATGGGAATAGCAAACAGTTATGGCAAAATTTTCTGTTGATATTATCTCAAATCCATTATCAGTGCCCCATTCTCG
>NW_026267199.1:775358-783480 GCF_000697945.3 Frankliniella occidentalis
CTCTCCCTCTCCCTCTCTCTCTCCCCCTCTCCCTCTCCCCGTTTCTCGTTCCCTCTCCCTCTCTGGGCAAAGTCCCAACACTCGCGGTCCACCCGCCCTCCCTACTCCGCCGGCAGGCAGGGAGACGGACGCCGTCGCGTCCCGCTCCACTCCTGGAGCGCTCCGCGCTGTCCAACTTTGCTCTCCCCTCTCCTCCCCCATGCGGTGCCACGGGCCAATGTGGGTTGGCACACCTGCCGCCGTCGCTCGCAGCGTTAGGCCTCTGGTACAGCACCGCTAATCTCACTCAGGACACGACCGGAATGTAGGCTGTGCTGCGAAGCCTCCGTCCAGCGGGCCGCACGGGACGCACGGCCTGCCAACGCTCGTGGTGCGATACACGCGGCAGTCATGTGACACTCAGAAAAGGACGTTTCTTGTAGGTCAAGTTTAGAGCTTTATTTGATTTGTGCTTGTGCTCTTGACTGTCGTTCTTGAGACAAGGTCACTTGAGGGGACCAGAAAGATTGCAAAGCCTGTTTCGCGAACCGCCCTCGTGAACCAACACACGTAACGAACCGCTCGTGGCTCCCCGCGTGTATGGGTGTGTTGGTCGTGTGCGGCCGCCATACCCACCCCTTCAAACTTCTGGCATAAACTGCGGCGCTAACGCTTGTTATCGAGTCCAAAGGAGATGATTTAATTGCCTCTGCCTCGCGTGCCAGCAGGCGAGGCGAGTAGCGGGAGCAGCGCCCCCCGCGGCCACTTGGAATTCCTCCCCCGTCCCGCCTGCCTCAGCCCTGCCCGCGCAGGCCCTCTGCCTCCACCCCGCCTCGCCCCACAACAGCCCCGCGGCTGGTGCTGGTGTGATTGTGTAGGCTTGCGCGCCGAGCTGCAATAAGTGTGTCGCATTCTCTGGCGCGGCTGGTGCGCGGCGGCCGCCAGCAATAGACTGGATTTGCATTTCATCACCCGCGCGACGAACACAGCCACTTTGCTGTACTACTTGTATACTCCGAGTTGTTGGTAAGTCTCCTTAAACCGACAGAGGGCAGAAAGGTTTCCGCATCTCCGAGTGCGTTTATAACATTAGTCGACTTATGAAATCGTGTGTGTTTTGCTATGAGTTCTCAAAAACCTAGCTCTGAAAATTCAACAGTGTTCATTTGATTGGTGAATTAGCAGCCAGCACTCAATGATATGGTGCATCATAGGGGGACGGATGGGGATGGGGTTTTGAGTGCTCACTACCATATAACTTGGTCAACGTACCGAAGTATTCGTATAAGGGTTGTCTGCTCCTTGGCATAACAATCTATGCATACAAATATCCAAAGCACGGTGCCAATGAAGATGCAAAGAGTTCAGCATTCTTGTCAAACTGTGGTACTTTCTTCCTCCAGTCTCCTATGCAACCGCAGGACGCGTGTTAGCGAAGCGAGTGGCTCAGAGTTGACGCAGTGGAGGATACTGCTCTCTCGGCTGCTAGCTCTCCTCCGCCTGAAGGGCGGGAAGGCTTGGCTCTCGTGAGTGCGAAGCAGTGCAGAGCCGAGTCGATCCTCTGACTATTTCATCAGCAGATGTCGCGCTGGTGGTGTGGCCGTGGGGTCGCAGTCGCAGCTGGCTCAGCCGCTGCTGAGAGCCTCGCCTTTTACGACTTGCCTTTAAGCACATCACATACTACCTTAGATCTTATTAAAGTTAAACCGAAAGGGCTGTTCCAGATTTTTTACGAAGACTGCATATTTGTCCCGCGGCAAAGAGGTCGAAGGAAAAGTAAATTCTACTAAAGTTCTTCATTAATTTTAGAGACAGCGCGACCTAGTTTACGGTGCTTCTTGTGATCCAGTAAACATGTTACCGACTGGATGCGAGGAGCTGGAGTAGCTTTAGCTTCCCCTCCTCTTCCTTGTCGTGGCTGGGCGCGGAGCAGAGCTGAAACTCCACTCGGATTCGCACTTAAAGCTGACGAGCGGCTTAGCAGAGCATTCAACTCCTTGACCCGCTCGACGCTCTTGTGGAACGAGTTGAGTGAATGTGTGTGTGTGTTTGTAGTTTGTGTTGGAGAGAGAGAAATTTTTATGCATTTTCCAGAATCTTTTAACGGAAATTATGAAAGGGATGGGAAAGCCGGTGCGGACAATCGTTCTGCACGGTATCGTGACGGTCTCAGCCGTGAAGTATTTTTGATAGAAGTGGTGTGTCAATGGCTCTTACGCAATGAAAAATACCTTTTAAAAAAAGCCAATAACTCTCCCCGCTCCCTCGTCCCAAAAAATGAACTCAGATTCAACGCTGCCACGCTGCCTCCTGCGTTGTGCGGGGCCTCTACTGTGTGTTGTTTGGCGACAAACTGCTGCTCATGACGCCTGGGTAAGCGTGACGCAGCTACCTCGTGAGTGGCGCGGGTTGTCACGTCACACCCGCCTCACAAGACGGCCGCTCTTGGCGCGGGGTTTGTTGCGGCCTCCGCGGCCAGGGGCGGGCGAGGGGCGGGCCGGCCCGTGCGAGAGGGACGGCGCCGCCCCAACACACATCAATGGCAAATTGGCGTGCGTGGAGCGGGAGGAGGAGGCCTGCACCTCGTAAAGCAGTGAGCGCCCCACCACGCCCCGCCACGCCCCAAGGCGTCCCATACAAAGCGAACACTGCCGGGAAACACGAAGCGTAACCTCAGCTGCCACGCACACGAGGAGGCGAGGAGGATACCAATCTTTTGTCGTTGTCGGATTTCTCTGGCACCTTGGTAAATGTGTCGCTAAGTCAAACTCACTCATTTAGTGGTGGAGGGGGACCCCCTCCCATCCTTTCGTATAGGTAGACGCCCCTTGCCTTATGCTCTGTTCACTTTCCGTAACTTTATACAAAACCTTTCAGTAACAATTTCTTTATAACAAATGTGGTGGAAAATTTTGTACAACCAGAATAGTGTTATCTCCTTAATGTAACAAATCATCATACGTAACAAAAGAATATTAAATCAAATAAACGTAAAGTGGTTGTTGTAACTTTAGTAACACACATAAGTTAGTCTTAATTTTCTTAAACACAGTATTTTCAGTAACATTTGTTACGCCAAGGAGATTAAACAACAGCAATTTCTGGTGTTCCCGTTCCGTTCACCTATCCCGACCAGGAGGAGTGCCCATAGCTGGGCGGGCGTGGGCCTGGGCCGGGCCGGGCCGCGCGGCGGTGGCGACCGCCTGGACGGCAGACAACCAGCGGCCCGCTATGCATGCGGTCCGTGCCGGTGGCCTACCCTGCCATCCGCAGGCGCCCCACCCGAGCAGCACTGGGCACTACCGCCAATGCGGTGCGAGCTCTCCATACCCACCCTCCGCCTCTCGCTCTCGCTCTCGCTCTCTCGCCCCCTCTCCCTCTCCCCCTCTCCCTCTCTCTCTCTCCTTACTCTCCTACACTACAGATTGGCAATGGTTCCGCTTCCGTACCCTCTCCATCAATATCGGCGTTGAGCCGGACCGGCACAGCCGCCGACAGGCTGGGGTAGCCGGACCTATTAAACTCGGAATGAACTGCAAGGAGGAAAAGGGTTGGAGACGGAGGATAGCGGAGGATAACGAAGAATAAAGGAGAATACCCGGGAATATAGATATAGGAGAATTACGAAGAAAGCGGAGAGGGGATGGTATCGTCGGAACTGCCTTTTCCTGGCAGCTCATTCGAAGTGCGGCACGTTTTCAGGACGCAGGAAATAGCGCCGCCAGCCAGCCCAGCCCCACCCCCGCCGCCCCACCTGCCTCGCGTGCACGGCTGGTCCACCCACCACGTCAGCCCCAGCGAGCTCCAACCAGCTAGCTCCAACCTTTTCCTTTGGCCGGGGCGCCGCGCGGATGAGGCACTCGGCCTCCACCTGTGACTTTCGTTTCCATTTCACACGGACTTGAATACGCATTATGAAGGCATCGAAAGGACTTTTTCTTTCCGTGGAGAGCGCGTGTGTGGCGGCGCCCGCCTCCGCCTCGCCCCTTGCTCGGCTCGGCCGCGAACCCCCTCTTTATTCACCCCGCCTCTGACCCTCCTGCCCCGCCCGCCTCGCCATGCCCAGGCGCTTGTGATTCAGTCTTACTTGTGCTTCGGGCGCCCCTTTGCTTCACGCAGATTGCCTTTCCCAGCATATATGCGCGGCCTGCAGGTCCTCCGTGTGGCGCCGCGCGCGACCGGCACAGCCTCATGCATGGAGACTGAGGCGGGTGTGGCGTCGCCCGGAGAGGTCGGTCAGGCCGCGGCAAAGAAAAGTAAGAACCAGTCCTCTGACACTGTGACAAATCGTCGTATCGTGTACTGGAAAATGTTTCATGGAAAATTTATACAATAGCAGTCAAAAATTGTAAATTTACAAGCACTGCGTATCGACTTGGAATCTAATGACAAACAAAAGTAGGGGATGAACCTGTTCGACCCATTTTGTAATTGGCAAATTAAATGTGAACATACTTTTCACAGTGGAGCTCCCGACGAAAGCTAATCATGGGAATAACCACATCACATTCCAAGCAGTTCAGTTCAGCATCTCCTCTCGTACTCCACGGGCAGTCTCCTCCCTCCCAGCCCCGACCGCATCCCCACCCCGTTCTTCCTGGGTCTGGCTTTGCAGCTGGGCTGGGACTGCCCTGCTCCCCGTGGAATTTAATTTCATTTTGACGGCCTGCTGCTCCTGCAGGAGGCAGGGCAGGAGGCAGGTGGATCTCTTTCTGTTGAGCGTCTGCCGACGTATAACTTGTCGGCTCCCTTTACATCTATTCCCTTTTCCTCTTCTATATTTTGTCTCTCCATCTCGTCTCCTTCCACTCCATACCTTCCGCTGCTTTATTATTTTCTATATTATCTTTGTATATTTTTCTTTGGAAAGAGTCTGAGAAGAAAACTAAGAAGTTCTACCTCTCTGCTGCTTCTCCCGTTCTCTAGTAGAGTATGGACTGCTCGCCCCTTATGGTCTCCACGCAGAGTGACCTCCTCTCCTCGGGTGCGAAGCTGTGCGAGGCTATGGTGATATATTTATTGGTTGTCAACGACTGATGGATGAGCGGCCAGTTTTCAAATAATTTACGCAGCAAAAACAGGGCTGCAAAAAATAGGAGTGACAAATAATTCACGCCCACGGGCGACAGACACGCTTGTTTGACAGTTACATGTCCATATTCCTATTTCTTTATGTTTTTTGGGCACCCGAGAATCGCAGCGACGCGCCACGGACGCGCCTCCTGGCGTACATCTATCTTTGCCTACGCAGCGCTGACACCCGTCTCGAAAAGTGGTGAAAAAGAAAGAAAAATGTAGGTCTTTGTATACAAACATACGTGCAGACCGACAGAAAAGTGTTTTTATAGCAACACCGGGGTACTAGCCTTTGCTATCGTTCATCCAACAATTTTACAGTTTTAAAATTTAAACTGAAATGAAAACCATCATTTTGTTATGGTTCGATTTGCAGAGTAACCTATACCCCTCGCCGTCCACGGGTCTCTTCACTCCACCCCCACCCCGCTCGCACTGCGCATGGTAAAAGTCTCGTGTCTCGGGGGGGAAAAAAGAGGGACACTTTGTATGATAGAGCGTTAAATTGCGCCTCTGCAACTGGATTACGAGTCGCGCCACGCACGGTGCGCCGCGACCCTTATCTCCGTCGGCCATCCTCTCTGGCGCGCCGCGTAGTTTTGCCCCCTCCTCCTCCCACTCCCGCTGCCCCTCTCACTGCCCGACGTGTGTTGTTTGTGTTGCGCACCCCGCTCCCCAACCCCCTCGAGGAGGCTTACCAAAAACAAACAACCCCTATTACTACATCCCTCTTCCCCCATTTTTGAATGGGAGGGGGTAAGCCGGCGGGGGTGGGGGCGTTATTGCAGCCAGGTACACGCAGAAAAATGAAAAGCTGTAGCAACCAGCTTATGGTTACTGCACGGACAACCATGAAATATGGTTGAGCCAACGAAGGTGTAGCTATTAACCAAAGATACGGTTTTCACCACTGGCAGATCGTTGTCTCAACCATATTTTATGGTTCCCTGTAAAACCATTAGATGGTTCCTACAACTTTTCATTTTTTTCTGGGTGCGGCCGCGTGCAGCCGTCACGCCGCTCCCCCGGGAGACTCACAGTTTTGGTTCTTTTCTTTTTTGAGGTGCGACGAGCGACAGGTTGGTTATTTCCTCAACGAGGCTCACGAAACGTGGCGTGAGGAGACCGATTATCCAATTCGAGTGGAAAGGGGTGGGGGGGGGGGGGGGCTGAAGCGGGCGAAGCGAGGACTGCCCGGCAGGGGGCTGCTGCAGCAGCTCTCCATGGAGGGGAGGGAGAGTCGCCAGTAGTCGATGATCGGTCTTGGAATTATTCACTGTGAAATTTGTCGACAACGACGCGGATCTGCGTGTAAATTTACAAACCTTTCTTTTTCCGTAATTTGCAAAGGTCTCCAAAATACGGCCAAGTTGAATTCAATTATTTAAATATTAATATAACTAATACTTGGTGTGCGATTTCATCTTTTTGGTAAAGATGAAGGAAGCTGTTTCATGGAGAATCTCCGTTCATCGCCATTTTGTTTGCAGAAATATTTTCGTCAGTGTTTACAGAAGATCAACACGGCGACGGCACGCCCTATTTGCGTTCCATCCGACGACGGTGCTGTTTGGGGACGAGATCAGCCAGCCACTGTTGAAAATTGTCATACTGGGTATACTGGAAATTTTTAATTACAACTCAATGTTGTAAATATACCTGCCTGGCTATGGCACAGCCTCTCGGGTCCCAGGGTATGAAGACCCGCAACACTGCTGTAGAGTGGCCCTGACACACGGTACAAGCACTCCGTGTCGACTTGAAATCGAATGACGATTAAGAGTAGGAGCTTAGTGGGAGGTTATGCATGTGCGACACATTTTGTCAATGGCAAATTACAAAATATATGGCACACGCACGAACATATTTTTTGTGTTTTTCGCAGTACCGCTCTCCCAAGACCCCTCCCCATCGGCCTCCCCATCGGCCGCCCCATCGGCCACCCCATCGGCCACCCCATCGGCCACCCCATCGGCCTCCGCATCGCCCTCCCCATCAGCCTCCCTCCACATCGGCCTCCACATCAGCCTCCACATCGGCCTCCCCATCGAACCGCGTGGCTGGCCGACCGTGATTGATCTGCGTGCAGCAGTGGCGTTGCACGTATGTTTTGTCGCGGTCCGCCGGTCTGCCGGTCCGCCGCCCGGCGGGGTGGTTGTGGTGCGAGGCGGTGCGAGGCAGCGGGCACAATGCCCAGCCAATGAGGGCTAAACAAAGGGCGGCTGTGCTGTGACGCCTGGTGCCATGACAGCGTCGCTTACGCTTTCATCCGGCGCTGTGCAGTGCATGCCTGCTGGTGGCTTTGCTCGGCGTCCAGCCTGCGGGGCCCCCTGCTGTACTCCTGTAGCTGCAGCCCCGCCCCCCCCCCCTCCCCCTCCCGCTTTGGTTGGAAGCCCCCGCTTTCCTGCTGGAGGCCTTCATCGTCCTGCTGGAGGCTTTCACCGCCCTGCTTGGTGGCTCTCACCGTCCTCTGCTGGAGACTTTCACTGTTCTGCTGGAGGCTTTCACCGTCTGCTGCATGCCTTTACCGACCTGCTGGAGGCCCCTGCAACCTAATAGTCCGCTAGACGCTAGAGCTCCCCTGCGCTCGGCTCGGCTGCCCAGGTAGCTCGGAGCCGGCCCTGCTCCTCGAGGATGGGCGTCGGCGGGGGATTAATTTCCCTGGGCGTGCCGGCGGCCGAGGAGGACACCGCACGAGAGGAAAGGATGCCGTCTCGGAAAGTTTCATCAAGGGCTTGAGGGTCCTTCTCGGTCGTTCTCGGATTAGGCACCCTGGACGGAGGAAAGGGAAGGTGAGCGAGGAGAGGTGCTATCTGGAAGGGTTTAAACTTTCCTCTCGGTCAGGGCGTCTGGGAGAGGGAGAGATTCTCAATCCCTGCCAACGTTCCAAGAAACCAAGCTCTTTTAAAATTAAGGATGAAAAAATATATGTATATTTCCCTTTAAAAGGCTGCTCTGACGACGAGTAGCCTTGGACTGCTGCTCTGTGCCTTTTGGCTGGACGGTGTACACAAGAGAGAGACTCAAAGGACCCTCTGCGTGAGCAGCGAGTAAGGGCTCATTAAGC
>NW_026267199.1:783530-784629 GCF_000697945.3 Frankliniella occidentalis
CCCTCCCTCCCTCCCTAAGTCACACTCCATCCCTGTTTTTCCCGCCAGAGCAGCATGCGTCATCTCCGCAGGGTGGTCTGAAAACCTCTTTTACTCTGTTTTTTCTCCCGCTTGCTCGCTGCTACTTCATCTTCCGTGCCATCCTCCCAGCGCTGTGCTCTATTGCCCTTTCCTCTGCGAATCCGACTGTAGGACTATATGTAGCGACAGTGGTGGGGCCCACTGCTAGAGCGCGAACTCTCACAGCTGTTACAACAGAGAAATAAGCGTGTCGTACGCGGTTGTAATAGTAGTAGAGGACATTTTGTCGTATCGTTACAACAGGGGAACGCCCCACTGTCGGATTCTCAGTGTTCAGGCTCCTGCTTCTGCCTGCTCCCTGGCCGTGAGCTTGCGGTGGCTACGTGAAGACAAACCTGGCCCGTTGCCCAAGTCTCACAAAAGTGTATTTCCTATCAGACGCGATGTTTGTGAAGCCATATGCCATACCTTCGGACCCATGCCCCCCACCCCCTCCTGTCCCTCTAGTCGTGGTATGAAAACTTGGCGTCCCCCACCGTGACGCGGTGTGATGCGGCACCGTGCGGGCGCGCGGTGACATTTGCGGAGACAAGATGGTTGACATTCCGCAGGGCGTGTGTCTCGAATGCCGAGCGGCTCTTGATACGGGCGAAACACGCACCCCGAGCTCGCCAGCAGACTGCCCCTACCACACCCATCCCACCCCTTTGGATCCCCCTACTCGACTGTTTTGCTTTACGACATTATTTATGCAGAACGAGGTTAATGTTGGGATTGGGTGTGAGGCAGTTCTTATGCGTTCCATATATCAGCAGAGACCGTAAACTGTGTACCGCCCCGCCCCCGCTCCGCTGTGGCATCCTTTGCGCCATTGTTATTGGCTCGGCTTTGAGTTTCGATGATGTGTAGTTAATTCTGTGTGTAATATAGGACGTTATCTCTCATCACATCTCGGCTTGTGTTGTGTCGACGTGTGCGTGCGTGTGTGTGTGTGTGTGTGGGGGGGGGAGCGATTATCGACAGCGCCCACGAATACGCCATTACGTGCATCACTTTCACGGAATGGGTTCTCGTTATT
>NW_026267199.1:784984-786894 GCF_000697945.3 Frankliniella occidentalis
TGCATCACTTTCACGGAATGGGTTCTCGTTATTAGGCTTCGCGTGCGCTAAAGCGCAGAAAGCGAAGCCTTAAGACGAGGTCTTGATGTCTGTCCTCACATCTCGGCTTGTGTTGTGTCGACGTGTGCGTGCGTGTGTGTGTGTGCGGGGGGGGGGGGAAGCGATTATCGACAGCGCCCACGAATACGCCATTACGTGCATCACTTTCACGGAATGGGTTCTCGTTATTAGGCTTCGCGTGCGCTAAAGCGCAGAAAGCGAAGCCTTAAGACGAGGTCTTGATGTCTGTCCGTGCCGAGATTTTGTCGTGCACACCATGGCTGGAGGGGAAGTGCCCAGCCTCACACACCAGCCCACCGCACTTCCCCTCCAGCCTTGGTCGTGCACACAGGCGAGCGGTTGGGGGCGGGTAGGCGGGGGGCTAGACCGTACGCTCAAAAAAAAGGGTCCGGGTCGGGGGCGGGGCACGGGGGCCCGGCCGGAGGTTGGCGGTGCGGGGCAGAGGCGGAACAAATCGAAGGAATGTCATCCTGCTAATTATCACTTAAATATTGAACCCAGCAACAAACTACTCAGATTTCTGGTTCAATCATCAGCCTTTTACCCCTTTTCAAAAAATGGCAGGTGCTTGTATGACAATTTTGACATTCAAGAAGGGGAGTGTATTTTGTGAGTTGAGGGGCAATTACTTTGTCCCCCTGACACTTGTAATTCCATGGCCAGTACTCGTGCCGTCTATGTCTGTCCTAAGTTAAATGTATCGCCTATGTTCACCGAGCAAGGCAATTTCTAGATCATTTCAGCAATCAGATCTTTAAACAACGGAATTCACGGAATTCTTATTTTAGGCCCGGTATGCGCACGTGAAGCCTTTTTAGACCACATTGAATAATGTGGGCTTTTCGGATTTTTCCGTTGCATCTAAACCGGAAGCGCGGAAGCGCCCGTCAGACCGTATTTCCCCCTCGCGTGATCGTTTTGGCTGACCCGAGGGCTGACCCCGTTTTCACCGCGTTGGGACAATCACGAGGGGAAACATTTCGGGCAAGTAAGTCGTTTACTTTTCTATCTCAACGCGCGCGTTTCGGATCGTTTCTGATGCAGCGGCGTACGCTTTTGAGCCGCATGGGAAGGTTGGGAAGATTGGCAGCTGCGGCCTGGCGTTGTGCTTTTGTGCGACGCTTCGTCTGCACCGCCGCTGCCTTGTCTTCAGAGACCATACCCAGAGACGCGCCCCGCTCAGCCTCGCCGCCAGGGCAAGGCTGCGTCTAGCGTAACTGTTTACGGAGCTTGATCCTGCTATCAGCGATGCTGCGGGGCTGCTGCTCGGCGGGATGTGGTGATGGTGGTTGCGTGCGGGGCACGGCCCATTCACCCAGACGTCTTTCACCCAACACGCGATTGACCGAAAGTCCATTCACCCAGGGTCTTTTCACCCCCTAATATTCACCCAAGGTCCGTTCACCCTCGAATTCATCTCACCCAGGCCTAAATAATTCACCCAGAAATAGATTTCAAATGCAAGGGATATTGCCTGTTCGAGGAGGGCCGGAGGGGAGCAGGTGTGAGGGGTATCCCCATTCTACAACAATCGAAAAGCTTTGCCTGTGAAATTATAGTGCAGTGTTTTCACACAATCTTTTTGCATCTTTTGGCATTATGGAGCAAAATCTAGGGAAATTAATACCGAGTGAGAGGGGGGCCGCATCCTCTCCTACAAAGGCTACCTCTACAGCACACACTCATCCAACAAGGCACGGACAAGGCGCTAGTGGATTTGCCGCAGAAAGCCCGAATGCAAGCAGCGTGCGACCACGGAGGAGCCCTCAGATAAGGATGAGCAGGATAAGCGCGTCTCGCATCGGAGAGAAGTGCGTACTGGTAGCTCAAAAAAGAAAATACGCAAGAAT
>NW_026267199.1:788035-799568 GCF_000697945.3 Frankliniella occidentalis
CTCCCTCTCTCCCTCTCCCTCCCTCTCGCTCTCTCTCCACTGAGGGGAAGGGGGTGCCGCCTCACTGGGATTTGCGGAAAGAAGGGGCAAAGTTTGCGCAGCCCGGCTCTGCCGGCCCGCCTCGCACAACAACGTGCCTGCAATACTACGGGGTGAGATGCGTGCTGCTCATATGACTTGCAAACTGTTTACAGCGGAGGAGCTTGGGGTGGTTCTGCGCCCGGCCGCTCGCCCGCTGCCCCACTGAGGCCCGCGCTGTTGACCCATTTTACTTCTCTGTGCGCCCCGGCGTGTCCCCCTGAGGGATGCATGTGGACCGGGTGGCGGGCAGTTGTTGGAGGGCGTGCTTGGTACTCACCCCTCCCCCTTCCCCTCGCAGCGCAACGCTGCACCGACGACGAGGACAAGTTAACGATATGCGCCAAAAGTTGCGCGCCGGGCATGCGGCTTTCGACGGAAGGCTTGCGAGTGGTAAACAGGAAGGGGTATGGGGGGCACATGCTCGCTTATTGCCGGAAACCTCTCTCCCCCCTCGGCGCCCCGCGTCGCCCTTCTGCTCCAGCCTCGGGAGGGGCGCGAAGGGAAAAGGGAGCGGAGGGGGGGGGGAGGGGAGGGAGAGAGGGGGGGGGGGGGGGGCTAGCAACGCCCAGCGGTTCGGAAAATTGCACGGGTAAATGGCCAAGTCTGCAGCGCGGCTGGAGCTCCCGGAGCCTGTCCGCTGGACCGATGTGAAGCGCGAGGCACTGCGGCAGCAACGGCCGAGGGAGGCGAAACTTTAGATAAAATACCGCATAATGCACAGAGGCAGTATGCTTCTTGAGGGCTGGCGGAATAAATAACCGAAAATTGCGAACGCCGCACTGTCGAGGTCAACCCGCTCTCATCCCCACGGGACCGTCGGTTCTCAAGCATGTGCTCCTCCCGCTCGATCGCTCGGCTCAGCCCCGCCGCGCGCCCCGCCAGAATTTACGAGTTTTTGGCGCCGACTGTCGGCCGTTATCTCTTCGGAGTACTAGCTGCAGCGCGACAACCTCATCCCGGGGCGTCGTCGCTCACCCCCCACCCGGACAAGACGTGCCCCGCCCGCCAACTGCGGGGGATGGAGGCGGGCAAGAACGGTTTACATGCTGTGGTGAGGCCGCCCGTCACCTCGCCTGTTTCCCTCTCCTCTCCCCATGGCAGCTAACGACCTGACGAGCTCCCCGACTCGCTTGGCTTCTGCAGGCCATACTATTGCTCCTATTGCTCCTCCGGAGGCGATGCAGGCGCGCCCTGGGTGCCTCGGGTTCGCCTAGGCCTGGGTGCGTCATCGTGGACCTCTGGACGGACCCGTTCTTCTTGAGGCCAGACACCTACTTACCTCGCCCCCGACGAGCCTGCAGCAGTCCATCAACGCAGCGGGTCGTGTGATAGCGTCACGTGCCCTCCCTAACCCCGGCCCCAATCCACTGATGACCCCACGGCCACTTCCAGGGGGGTCCAGGGCCAGTCTCGAGGAGTGAAAACGGGGGAGTGGGAGGGGGCTCGGGCCGCCCGTCCCTCACGGTGCCGGTGAGGCGTGCTCTCCGCCTGCTCGACCCTCACGTCCCCGGCCTCCCGTAGCGCTGCACAAACTGCGGGCGAGCAGGGCCAGCAGGGCGCACAGTGTGGTGAGTTTTTTTTTGGGTGGATTTTCTTTGCCATTATCACCTGCTGAGGGGGGTGTCGTGCGCTAAGGGGCTGTTCAAGCCCCCACCCCCTTCTCCCGGCCCCCGGTCCCCGCCCGGACCTCACTGTGTCCGGCAGCTGCTGAGGGCAGCGTGAAAAATGGTTGTAGGTTTTCCATGAAGCGTGTCGTAAAATTACAAATTCAAAATGGTAAAATTACTAGCTATACGGCTGTACGTATCCACCCGCATCGACTTGGAATTCACCGGCCAGCAAGAATGCATGAATAATAGTAAATTACAAAATATGTCGTAAATTCAGGAGGATCGAGGAGGATCTCACTGTGGGTGAGCACGCGCGCGTCACCGTAGACCAATGACTTTAGTGGGAAAGTAATGTAAGGAGGGGAGAAAACCTGTGAGGTCTAAATAAGCGTGGTGTCGTGAGGTAGAATGCTGAATAATGCTAAAGCGAGCCCTGTCCTCGGTCGTTTTAATTTAATGCTACGTTGGCCGCGCTGGCCCGTGAACCAAACGACGGCGCCACATTTCCATCAACAACGAAAGATTATTATAGTCTGGTCATCAGAATGTCGGGCGGGAGCAAGCGCGGGCCGTGAAAAGATATATTTTTATTTTCTCCCGGCCCGGCTTCGAAAAGATATAACAAAAGTTGATGTTGGGGGGCGTGTCGGGAGAGTGAATCATTTTCATCATCCCCTTATTGTTTCCGAGCCCACGCCGCGCGGGGAGGGGCCTAGCGGGGAGTGCGAGAGGGAGCGCGAGGGTTTTATTTTCTCTTTTAGATTGGCGTGTTTTGTGAGAAGCGATCGCTCCGTTCAGATGAAAAATTAGGCCAGGCAATTTGGGCCAATTTAAACGTTGCAGCAGCGCCCAAACAGGCGCCGCATCTGCAGAGTAATTCGCACGGTCTAAAAAAAAATACTACGTAAAGCCTGGTCGTCCTGTCGACTGCTTCTCCATGGGTCGCGACAAGCACCGACTTTAATAGGCAGGTCTCTTTCACTCGCTACACGGCATATCATGTCGCCGCTCACACTCGCGCGAAATTTCATGCATTTCATATACGCGCAAATTGGCAATTAGGTGGAGTTCTATTCCGCTCGGTCAGACTGGGGATGGCCCTCTTTATCTCTGTCTCTCTCTCTCTCGCTCTGTCTCTCTCTCTTTCTCTCTGCTCTCCCCTTTACGCCCCCCTGCTCTTAGTGAAAATGAATCGGAGGAATTAGCATGACTGCTGGGGCCAAATATCGCCGCCCCCCCTCTCGGCTCCTCCCTTTTCCTCTCTTCTTCGCACCCCTCCCTCCCTTCTCCGCTATCCTCACTCCCCCTTCCCTTCTAAGATTAGGGAATTAATTTTGTAAAGTGGGAACGAAGAACAAGGCAAAAAGGCCGGCTGCGCGCGAGTCTTGAGGAGGTGTCCGCATAGTACGAGAGGGACAGAGACTCCTACATCGAGCGGCCAGAACAGTGTAACACTGAGAGCGACCGAGAGTGTAACAGAGCCGAGCCTCCGCCACCTGTTTGCTCGCGGGTCAATACCAGCGCTTAGATCATAGCGTGCAAGATACTTAACTGTGTGCGTGTGTGCGCGCGCAAGTGTGTGTGTGTGTGTATTGACCCACGTACTACTTTTCACACGTCCCGCAGTTCCGCGCGTAGTACCGGTAATAGCCGATATGCCCACGTTAAAAACAATGCCCTGATGATATTTTGAGGAAAAAGGGACAACTCATATTTTGGGGAAATCTCCTCAAAAATGTGGGAGTTTTTCTCATTTTTGATTTTTGAATAGACTTCCTCAAAATCTGAGGAGCTTCTTCCTCCAATTATGGGAGCTCCTGAAAGTTTCCCCTTCTTCTTAAAAATAAAAACATAGTTTCTACCGTGTCGGTCTGGGGTCTGTCCAGAAAGAGTGCCCTCATTGTAGCCGCAATATTTCCGTGGGGTAACATTTTTGCCGTGCTATATCAACGCGTCGTTATCTTGGTAAATCATCCACAGCGTTCCGAGTAGGTTCCAGTCAGCCTCGTATCGACATAGCGTGATTGCAGGGGCCGCTTGCCTAAACCTGCGCCCCTGTACTTTACATTTTCAACCGAACGAAACAGTGCTATGGTGATTATCCACTGTTTCTTTCTGCCCCTCTGTCGTTATTTTCCTTTGCCGTGGCTGCCGGTGGGTGGGAAGGCGGTGGAGGCGCGGTGACGGTAACGCGGTGACGACGGCGGCGGCGGCGGTAGGGAGCGAAGAGGATTTTGTTTGCCCGGAGCTCGGGACCCAAGCTGCCCAAACCACCAGCAGCAGGCCCCGCTTGCACCGTCCCGCCCCCGCTCGCCACAACCCCAGCTTTGGGCGCTTCGATCTTTCGAGCGAAAGTTTTATTTCAGTTGGCCGACAAAGTGTTCCATACTCCAATTTACCTAAGTACCGGGTGATTCAGAGCACGCGCCGCCGTGTTGCGGGTTTGCCTATCCTCGACTCGGCGGGCGCACGGGTGAGAGGTGAGGAGGTGAGGGGTCCCCTCCTCACCTCTCACCTGTGCGCCCGCCGAGTCGAGGATAGGCAAACCCGCAACACGGCGGCGCGTGCTCTGAATCACCCGGTACACCAGGGGCCAGTACACAGGTACATAATGAAAAGTACGATGCAAGGGTAGGCCAGTTAAAGGGGTGGACCATTTGTTTGAAAAGGTGGACCAGTTGAAAGGGTAGACCAACAATTGAAACACTCTTTTTTTCGGGACACTCCTAGACCAGATGGTAGACCACAGACCAGTTGATCGCTACACAGGATATTATTCACGCACACACCTACCGCAACATATCCCCAAAAGAAACAAAAGCACCATTAAAGAAAGTTTGCCGGATAGATTTTATATTTTTTCCGATAGTTTTTGATAACTTCCAGGGGCATGCGATTCGTATACGTGTATTTTTATCTGAAAAATATAAGATCTTTTATCCAAACTGCTTGGTTGCGTACTTTGGTTTGCATAACGCCCGACCGCCCGTGTGTTTGTTGCAGAGCCATGCGCCACTGCGGCATTCTTCCTCGACCTCGACCTCCACCGCCGACAAGAAGAACGAGCCGCCGACCCCCGAGTCCTCGACGGGGTCCTCGACGGAGCAGCCGGCCAGGGTGGGGCCGGTCCCGGCCGGGAGCGGTGAGTGACGCTGAGCCCAGCGCCAGCCAGGCGCCCGGGAGGTAGGCGGCCCAACGCGCGGCAGAGTCCTGTCACGGAGGTGACGCACTCAGATGAGACTGATCTTTAGTTCCAAGATTGATTTACGCTGCGTCTGCAATTATACTCATTTATTGAATTTATCTAAATCATACGTCAATGCATTTTTTGGTGCACATTACCAGTAGCTTTCGTGACATCTCAACCCAAACATTACAAAAGTAGGTTCCGAAGTAAATTACATAATATTTTATCGCAGTTATTTACTTTTCGTTAAAGCTAAATGCGGCCTTTTGTCCAGCACCGGTGTGCACTCCCACAGCGGACTGACCCCGCCGTCCCGGCCGCAACAACTAGACAGCTGAGTAATTCTTAATTAGTTTAATGACTATTACTCGATGAACTGGAACTCCTCGAACTCCATAGTGCCGAATTTGTCCTGCTGCTGCGGCACCGCTGGCAGGGGGATGGGCGGTACGGAGGGCCTGCGCAGGTCTTCGAGGGTCTTGATGTCCTTCCCGTTCATCTTCCAGGAGGTGATGCCGACGACGGGTCTGTTCTCCTTGTCTTCCGATCCACCGTTCCTCTTGACCTCCGTCTTGCGCAGGTCGCCGTTCCTCACCGGCCCGTTCCGCGCATCGCTCTTCCTCAGTTCGGCGTTCCGCGCGTTTACAAACTCCTTGACGTCGACCGTTGGCGACTCGTCGTGCGGGCTGGTGTTGACGCCCTCGCCAGCGCCGCAGCTGCTCGCCGTCGTCGTGCTGCTGTTCCGCGCGTCTTCGCTGCTGAGCGAGTCGGTTAGGGAGTCCCCGATGTCAACGGACACGACCTGCTCCTCGACTTGCCGGTTCCTGTTCGCCATGGGGAAGTTGACGGCGGGCGCTGGCGCTTCCGTTGGCGTGGGGGCGGGCGTGGCCGCGGAGGCCGTGGATGTCGTGCTGGCCGCGGATGCCGTGGAGGTCGTGCTGGCCGTGGAGGCCATGCTGGCCGCGGGGGTGGTTGGCGCCGCGTGGCTCCGGGCCGGCCTGGGCCAGCGGCCGCCGCCGCCCACCGTCTGCCCCGCGAGCTCGAGGCGCGACCCGCAGCTGTTGCTCTTGACGAGCCTGAACTTGATACCCAGTGACGCCCCGAGCGACGCGCCCAGGCTGACGCCCAGGGGTCCACCCAGCATGATGGGCCGCGCGCTGCGCCGGATCTCCTCCATGATGGCCATGGTCATGGGGCTGCGCACGGGACCCGCGCCGCTGCACGCGATGACCTGGCCGCCGAAGTACGTGACGGTGGTGCCGCAGGCGCGGATCTTCTGCAGCACGTCCTCCGACACGGGGTTGCCGTCGGCGCTGAGGGCGGCCGCCTCGGCTGGGACCGGCGGTGGCGGCGCGGCCGCGGCGGTGCGCGGCGCTTTGGGGTGCGGCTGGTCGGCCTCGGACTCGTCGCCGCTGCTGAACACCTCCTGCTGGCTGAGGCTCAGGCTGCCGCTCGAGCACGTGCCCGTGCTGCGCAGGCTGCGCAGGCTCCGCAGGTGGTGGTGGTCCGTGTCGCAGGACAGGTCGCAGCACGACAGGTCGCTGCTCACGCCCGAGGACAGGCTGCCCGAGTCTGTCCAGCACATGCGCTTGTCGAGGCCCGAGTGCGAGTGGGACAGGCCGGACAGTCCGGACAACCCGAGGCCCGCCTTGCCGACGCCCAGCGGTGCCGCCCGCTCGAAGACCTTCCGAGCGTTGCGCACCTGAAAGGAGGATAAAGGTGTTAGGTCAAATAGATTTGCACCCTACACAAGAAGTACGTTGCATTCTCCTGATGCAATTTACTTCGCCTTTTGGGTGGGTGTGGGTGTGAGTGCTCACCGTGTCGGGGTCCGGCAGCTCGGCGTCCACTAGCTCCTTGTTGATCTTGAGCAGGAGGTCCTGGTAGAAGAACTGGCGGCGTAGTATGGGCTGATGCGGCTTCTGCGACCGGGGCAGGGTGTTGTTGCTGTTGGAGCCTCGACCCGCGTGCGCGGTGTGCGTCCCGGTGCCGCTGTCCTTCTCGGGAGACTTGACGATGGCACCCGTGATCCTGGTGGACAAGCAGAGGGTCGTCGTGGGTCGGAGGGAGCTGGGTGGCGTGGGTAACTCAACTCACTGTGGCGCAGCTGCTCGTTCTTACCTGCAGGCCTTGTCGCCGCGGTGGTCCTCGCCGGGGGCGCTGTGCGCCCGCCTGTCGTCGCGGAGCTCAGCAGAGTGCCGCTTGGCCTGCGACGCACGGACGGGCTCGATGATGACTACGTTGTTGTTGACGAGGAGCTCCCGCAGGCCGTGGCGGTAGTCCTGCAGGTACTGCAACAGGCCGTCGAACTCGCTGTGGTGGCGCTGGTGGCGCTGCGCGTCCGACCTGGTGCGTGCCGGCGGTGGCCTCCCGTCCGACTTGGGCGCCAGCGTGAGCAGGCTGACGGCGGGTGAGGCCGGCGCTGCGGGGCCCGGGCAGGGCGCGAGCACCGCGACGCAGCCCTCCTCGCCGCCCGTCTCCACCAGCTCGTCCTTGAGGATGCGGCTGGCCGCGGGCTGCGCCGGGGCCTCCGCGCCCCTGCGTCCTGAGGCGGACGGGCTGTGCAGCATCTGCCACTGCTTGCTGCGCAGGCTGCTCTTGGTCCACGTGACGTAGCTGCTGCCGCAGCTGCTACTGCTGCTCCCCGCCGTGGCACCCGTGCCGGCGCTGTCCTCCTCGCTCTCCGCCGTCGTGCTGGTCGTGCTCTCGGAGCGGGGCCGGAGGGGAGCCACGGGCCGCACCCAGCGGTGGTCGGCGCATAGGTACTCGTCGTAGACGGGCACCCCGCGCAGCGTCACCGAGGATTGGGAGACCTGGAGAGCGGGGGAGTATTAGTGTGCCATTTTAGGCCCATTTTCACCTGTGGTCATCTCACTCGCGGCGTCGGTGTGCTTACGAAAGTGCGGTGGTGCTCGCTGGCGGGGCTGGCGGGGCTGCCGGGCCGCGGGCTGCCGAGGGGGCTGTCGGCTGGCTGCGGGCTGGCCTCGGGGCTCGGGCTCAGAGGCGGGCTGACCAGGGGTGGGCTAACCGCCGCGGGCTGGCTGAGTTGCCTGCGGCTGGTGCTGCTGGTGGTCGCGGAGTCTGTCACCCGCAGGACCTAAAACAATGTGACCGATGATAACGATGAGCATAATTCTTATCAGAACGTACAAGAAGCAAAGCACTTGTCATGACTTGGGAACACATCAAACCAGAAATCTTCATTTTAACAGAACTATTATTGCACAAAGCCAAAAAGGCATTCTCCATCCCGATTTCTACACGTGATATGAATACATGAGTGCTTTGCTGTGCTTTCCGTCACGTTCCGCCCCCAACTTTATGACCTACTATCGCAAAACTACTTCAAACTAGGCTGCCTTTATGCTCTGGTTTTTGTATGAAGCTATTTGCTTTGTTGTGCCTTCCCCTCGCCACGCTCCTCAGTCCTCCCCAGTGATAATCAATAACTGGCAAGTGAGGAGTGGAGTGGAGTCCTTACCTGTGGGCGTCGCGTCATGGCTGCTGAGCCAACCGCTGCCGCTGCTACTGCCGCTGCTGCCGCCGCCGCCGCTGCCGCGGACGCCTGGGACTCGGCCGGGGGCTGCTGCTCCTCCTCGTCGGTCTTCACGGGGTCCCTGAAGGGCGAGGGCGCGGGGCAGCGGTACGAGTTGGACCGCGAGCAGCGCTGGCTGCTGGAGTGGAGGCCATCGGGGGCGTAGTGCTCGCGGACCGACTGCGACCGTCGAGGCGCGCCGGGCCCGTGGGCCGCGGGGCCGTAGCTGGACGGGGTGCTGCAAAGCAAGAAAGGACGTTGAGCCGGCTGACTGTGGGGCTCACGACGACGGCGGTCTCGGCCCGGGACTTACCGTGTGACGGGCGAGCAGCACAACGAGTTGGAGCGGCGCGCCGCGGTCGCGGACGCTGGCCGCCAGTAGCTCGCGCCCCACACGCCACCGCCGCGGCCGCCGCCCTCCTCGGAGCGCACGGACTGGCAGCGCCGCACCCCCGGCGGCCCCGGCGGCCCCGGGCGGGGCTCGGCGTCCTCCAGCGGCGGCAGGCACCGGCTGCTGGCCCTGTGGCCATGAGAAGTTCGGCGGGTGTAAGTGAAAAGCGGGTCGCGGGCGTCGTGCGCGATGGTGAGCGATGAAATGCTCTGAGAACTGCGCCGTCACGCGCCTGCTCGGCTGGAGCTGCGCGCGGCGTGGGTGCGTGCGTGTGGCGGGGCGGGGGGCGGGGCGGGGCGAGTCGCGGGTGATCGCTGTCGGTCGCCGACGGGAGTGACAATGACGCATTAAGACGCTGCCCCGCGGCTGCGCCGGGCCGCGCTGCGCCGCTCCTGCCCATTGTGTCCCGGCTCGTAAACGTCCCGTCCCGGCCCGGCCTGGGGATTGTCACCGCGCGATGTGAGTGGAGCGCGGCTCCCAACGCCCCTCTCGAAAAATGATTCTAATTTCGCAAAACAATAAGTGTCGCCGCGGCAGCGTGGTGCTGGGTGGAACTAGGCTCGGTCGGTCCCATGCTGGCCCCCGGAGATCCGTATCCCGCTGCGCACTAATTCCTTTGCTCACCCCTTTTACCCCCGCCCCCTCCTTCCTCCCTTCCCACTGTCCTCGCCCTTGTCACTTAGATGGTCTCCGAACTTCTCCGGCGGTCGCCGGTCGCCCTTCGGTGCGGTCGCCATTGGTCGCCATTCGGTGCGGTCGCCGTCCGGTCCGGGTGACATGTTTGGAGAGAGCCCTCCCCATCCTCCCCGTCCGCAGCTCGACCGCCGCGCCACGGGACGGGTCCCGGAAGTAATAACAATATACAATGGACTACGGAAAATTGGATTTGACGTCGGCGGAGCCCTCCGGAGAGGAGGAAACCTGGAGTCTGGGCTAGTGGCTGGGTCTCCAGGAGCACTCCAGACAGAGATACACAGCGAGGCGACTCACTCCGCTCTCGAGTTGAAAACTTTCGTCAGAGAAGCAATAATTCAGTCTGACATCCAATCATCAACCAATCAGGCGCAAGTAGGGGGAAAGGGGGGAGGGAGGGATTACTCCGAATTCGTTCTATGATGGGGAAAGAGGGCAGGGGAGGAATGAAACACGGGGTGGCGAGCCGACGGCGCGGTCGATCGACCGGGGAATGTCATTTGATTTCGGAGGAGTGAGTTTATTCCTCTTATTTTCCCTATACTGATCCTCGGGTCGCTTGGACTTGCCCGTCCGAGTTGCAGCTCAGTGGTGGTTTCCAACCGTCGAAGCACTTGGCTGTGATGGGGCTCTTAGCAAGTGGTTTTTGGGAGGTTCGTGCTGCAGAGGCAGAGGGGAAATTACCGATAGCGGAAGTTTATCTTGTGGCCGGGCGGGTGCCTCTGGGTGGGTACGCGGCGCCCAGACGGATGGCGTTGCTAGGGAAGGGGGGGGGGGTGTATCGGAACGCAGCACCGACCGGCAAACTTCGAACTCACGTCTAGCCGCCCCCATCACGGCCCTCGCTCAAGCGGCGCGTGGCCGGGCTAAACCTGCTAGATATGAAGTTGTGACTGACCTGGTCTCGGAGGCCGCCCTCCTGGGGATGAGCCTGGCCCGCGGGATGAGCTCGGAGCGCCGGCGCCTCACCGGGTTGGTGAGCTGGGGCGCCTCCCCCAGGACCTCCTCGCAGATGACGTCGAGCGAGCGGCCCCTGCGCAGCGTCCCCGGCGGCGCCGCCGCTGCCGAGGGGGGCGCGCTGGTGACGGAGCCGGCGTGGCCGGCGGCTGAGGCGCTGGCCGCGGCCGCTACCGCCGCCGCCGCCTTGGCGTTGGCCGCCGCTGCCGCCGCCGCCGCGGGTGACGGCGCGGGCGTGCCGGGGCCGCCGGGGGCGGCCGGCGAAATGGACGCGCCGCGCTGGCGGGGGCGGCCCTGCTGGGGGCGGCCGCTGCGGGAGAGCCGGCGCCCGCCGCTGGGCGCGGGGGAGTGCGGCGGCTGCTGCTGCTGCTGCTGCTCCTGCTGCCGCCTGCAACAACAGCACACATCGCCGATGTATTGCCGGATACGGTGTGGCGCAATCACTCGGCTCGGCCGCATCTTGAGCAAGCTCATGAGCGGGCTGCTGCAGCTGCTGCCCTGTGTAGTGGGTGCGCTCGCACGCGCCTGTCGCGCTCGTCACGTGTGACGGGAGAGAGAGAGTCCCGCCCGCGCCGCCCGCCGGCCCACGTGCCATTGTCACCGCGACGCTCCCGTCCCGCCGCGCCAAAAGCGCCCCGTAATGGTGCTGGTCATCACCGCCGGCCGTAGTCAGTCGGGCGAGCGCCGGTCTGCGCCGGTCGAACGCCATCTCAGCATGTCAATGAATGTCGCTGGCGGGCTGTCGCTGACAAGTTTCCAGTAGGCGGGCAAGTCGGGGGGCCGTGACCCGCTGACCTGCGATATCGATCTCAACCGCATCGGGGGAAAAAATGAAATAGAAAAGTAAGCAGGGGCAGCTCGCCCGGCGCTCGCCCCTTGTCTCCATCCTGGCCTGTGTGTGGAGTGGACAGGCACGCTGGACAGTACCGCCCGACTGACTCTCTGCCACTCCCTTTGCTTCCTCTAGCCGTTGGAGCAGGACGACGGCGTATGGACGTTAGCGGACATGGTCTGGGCCCAAGGGTCAGGATGGACGTTAGCGGACATGCGGTACCTCGACGGCCGGTTCGGGGAACCGG
>NW_026267199.1:800108-815726 GCF_000697945.3 Frankliniella occidentalis
CCGGTACCCCGAACCGACCGTCCAGGTACCGCATGTCCGCTAACGTCCATCCTGGCCCTCGGCGCCCAGGTCATGTCCGCTATCGACACAACGCCAGGACGACCGCAGTCGGAGTGACTCATCCTCGTCTGGACAAGCACACTGTCGATGTAGGTGGCATCCGTTTGCTATCTATACAGTTAGGCTTGAACGCTTTTGAGTTCTTCTTGATTTATATGGAATGAAATGTTTTTAAATGCACGATTTTGCACAAGTCTGTGCATTTTTGGCACACTGCTCGGTGCTGTTAGGGACGTGTTTCTAGCATAATGCCCCCCCCCCCTTTATCCCCCTTCATAAGCGGGCGGAGTTCACACGCAAACCTAAGCCGTTGTCAACTAGCCCTGCGACTCGCCCGCAGCGCAAGTAAGTCGTGGTTCGTAAACTCCCCCCCCTCCCCCCCCCCCCCCCCCACACACACACACTGGCGCGCAGTGCGTCGACCCGTGACGCCCGACCAGCTGGACAGCGGGAGAAGAGAGGAAAGGGGGGGAGGGGCTGGGCTGGGCTAGCGCGCGAAAGGAAACAGTTGCAACTTTTTGGGGAAACTGCTGCACAACATCCCAGCGGGGCTGCATTCACGGTGTAAAAGTGTGACCGGTCCCAACGCGACAAAACTGGTTCCGTGGGGTTGTGTTGTGTGTGTCAACCGAGGAGTAAACTCAGTCAAAGACGGACATGTGCAGCTTTATCATTGTGCTTTGTGGGCTTTTGTGAACGGGGAAATAATATGTTGACGTAATAACGCTCTTTACGTGACTAAACCTTGATTCCGTCCTGCTCTGAGACCCTCGTCAGACACTTGGTCATAATACTGTTACCATTACCGCGTGTGCGAACTGCAACTGCATTTGAACATCGTACGCCTAACGCCTACGCCCACTCGCGTAAATGCGGTAAAATTTTAACTGCGGAAGTGTCTCTCTCGTACCTCGGGTTCCTTTGCAGCGCGGCATATGCGGGTCGAACGCTGCCGATTGCCAGCCGCTGGCGCCGCCCCTGCCGCCTCGTGCCGTCTGTTAAGGGAGAGGGCTCCTTGGGTATTCCAGGCGCTGTGCGCCGCCATGTTGGGCGCATCAGCTGGGCGTATGCGACTTCCGGCGTGGCGAGGCGCGGTGCGGCGCCCGCGGGTTCATCGACACGTACAAAGTAGCTGTGATACGGCTCACCGATGCCCGCCCCCTCCCTTTCCTCCCTTTTCCCTCCCACGCGCTTGCAGACCTTCATCCTCAGGCCTTGCACGCTCTTGCAACAGCAGAGCCATAGTCACGTGACTTGGACCAAAGTTTTCAGTCCCTATCAAAACGGGAATGTTTCCCGCGTCCGTGACCCTCGCTCGTCGAAGGATGCGGATGAAAGGAGGAGGAACTATGCGCCAAGAGATTCGTGCTGCCCTGTGGCATCTGGAGTGGCAAGCTTGCCTTAAGGCCAGAGGCTATATATCGAATCCCTTGTAAACCCTGAAAAATGTTATCCTAGCCTTTGGCGTTTTGTTCGGATTCTTGTTTTACTTTCACTTTTTTCAGTAGGCAGGGTGAATAGAATAAAATTTTAAGTTCAAACGTGGACTTTGGCCGGCTCTGCCACACGAAACTATTTTGAGAATTAAGAATTCTTATGTTCACTCAGTCCGACGTGGCATGTGGTGGATAGGCTATCGAGGTCCAGTCTGCCATGTTGTTACACGCGTAGTCACGCCATCAGCCTGATAGTGAGGTGGGGCCCCATTGGGATCGGCGCGCGTCCCGCCCCGCCCCGCACACCCCCGCCAGACCCCGGCGCCCTGCCTCTAATCTCGCCAGTAATATAGACTCGCCCCCAGGGTGGCATGGCGTGGCGTGGCGCGGTGGGGTTGGTTGGGACAGACGACATCGTCTCTTGCCTTTCATTCAGTCCGCAGCGCCATGAGAATTGGCCCCCGCCACGCCACGCCACGCTATCTCGCAGTGTCTGCCCGGCGGGTGGTGGGCGGGACGCAGTTCAGTTTGGCCGGACAAGCTGTCCCACCTCCCTCCCCCCCACCCCAATTCCCCCAACCCATGACCCTCCGACTCCTCGTAATCTCTCCCCCTCGGAATGGAATGAAATGGCGTTATTGTCGCCGGATCCTGTCGCGGCTCCCCCGTGGCGCCTGGGGTGCCTCATGCTACCCCGTGGCGTCCCGGGGTGCCTCATGCTACCTCGTTCCGTCCTGGTGTCCCTCTTGCTGCCTCGTGGCCCCCGGGTCCCCGGGTGCAGCGTGGCGGGCCCGTACCAGGCGAAAAGAGGTGTCCTGCCTCCTCCTGCCGCCAGTCAGCCGGCCATGGGTGGGGGCGCGGCATTGGGGGGCAATTGGCCGTCGGATGCACTCGGTGAGGTGGGGCCGGTGGGACGGGCTTATGGGCGTGGGGGCCCACGCGCGCCTCGCGTTATGCAAAAGCTGCGTGGTTATTAGGGCCGTTCACAAAGCAATAGGTCGCACAAGCTGGTAACGGGATGGGGCGTCCCCCCCACCCCGCACCCCACCCCGTCAACCGCAGTCTGTACGCACCACACACTCTCACCAGTGCATTACCATGCGCGATGATTGTTCGCACGCCAACACGCGCTTTGCGTGACGAATAAGTAATTGAATGCTTCTCTTTTTATTACGGCGCCTGTTCGGTATTTCACTCCTGCATCGGATATCGCTTCTCTCGCTCTCTATTACATTACGGACTCTACGCTAGTTAGCGGGCCTATACGCACTCGTTTATTACTTCGTGGCGGAAACAGAGTCTACCTCTAGTACCGCGTTTATTTTTGGTTGTGCACTGTGGGAAATACTTGTCAGGGGCAAGGAAAAAATGTCCATGCTGTGTCGTTGTAAAATAAATATGTAACGTTCTGAAATTACAAGTACTGCGTATCGACTCGGAATTAATTGACGAGCAAGAAATGGGCTGGCGTAGATTAACCAAAATATTTTGTAAATCGAAATCAGAAAATAGTTCTTAAAATTTTACCAAGATAACAGTTCACAGTGGCGAGAATAAGCGCGATGGATGATGCAGCCGTGCTTCATAAAGCGCATGCTGCTGCTGCGGGGCTCGTTGGACCAGCGACAAATGGCCCCCTGTCGCGGCCGGCGCGGCGCATGGCGCCCTGCGCCCTGCAGCGGCTCGCTTTCAAACGGCCCGTGAGAAAAGGATTGTCTGAATACAGTATGGACTACGCCTGGATCGTGGCTGGTTGCGCAGATAATCCGCAGGCCTATTCCATAGTGTTGTAAGTGTTGATCAAGGTGTCATGCAGCTGAAATCCAGTCGACATTCAGTTCGCAGCCAGGCGCGATCGCCGTGCCTTACTACGGCTGAGTCCCACCTGAGACTCGACTGGGGTCTCTCTGGATCTGGCCTGGATATGGAACAAATCCATGCATTTCTCAGAACACATCCAGGACAAATCCAGTCGAGACCGGGGCAGCTCAATAAAGAAAGAAACTGAAAATCAGTTCGCCTGCCCGGTGTCGAACCTTCGACTGAGGGACGACAGCCCGAGACGCTATCCACTGGGCCAGGGCGGATCGTTGGAGGCGAGGGGCAGCGCACCGGTGTGGTTCATCCGGCTTGCGGCAGTAGCAAGCGGTGGCCAGCGGCGACTGGCCAGCGAATGACACCGGTGCGCTGCCCGTCGCCTCCAGCGATCCGCTCTGGCCCAGTGGATAGCGTCTCGGATTGTCGTCCCTCAGTCTAAGGTTCGACACCGGGCAGGCGAATTGATTTTCAGTTTCTTTCTTTCTTTGAGCTGCCTCGGTCTCGACTGGATTTGTCCTGGATGTGTTCTGAGAAATGCATGGATTTGTTCCATATCCAGGCCAGATCCAGAGAGACCCCAGTCGAGTCTCAGGTGGGACTCAGCCGTAGTAAGGCACGGCGATCGCGCCTGGCTGCGAACTGAATGTCGACTGGATTTCAGCTGCATGACACCTTGATCAACACTTACAACACTATGGAATAGGCCTGCGGATTATCTGCGCAACCAGCCACGATCCAGGCGTAGTCCATACTGTATTCAGACAATCCCTTTTTCACGGGGGGTGCGCGGCGCAGCGCGATAGCAATCGGTTCCGGCAGTGTGCACGGCGGCTACCCGGCCGGGCGGGGCAGCACGGCATTGGGGCACCTCATAGAACAGAAGACAAAATCTACCATCCGCCATCCAGTGATGTGTGTTTTTTTAACAAGAGCTCGGCGCCTGCGAAACTCGGGGTAGGCCACCCCGCAGCACATGCGTGCACTACAGACAATGTGTTGCCTACCTGTCAGGCGCTATAAGACGGTCGTCAATTTTCGCAGTTGACGGATGGACGCACTTTCTGGGCCACAGTACTGGCGAAAATTTAAGTTTAACACGTTCATTGCGGTCTGACAACAAACACAAAGTGGTCACGCTTTATTGTTTTTTCCAACCACCAAGAGGCACAGCCGCACTGAACGGGTTCAGGACGAGTTTATTCCTTTAGAACACACAATTAATTTCGTGTTGTGTTCTATGTATATGTTTTGAAACAAAGGCGTTAACACGTTCCCTGTGGCATGACCACTGTGTGATCACGCTACCATGTTAAATCAGAGGGACCACAAATGAGCCGCAGGGAACGTGTTAAGAATGGTTTCTCTTTATCAGGTTAACAATGCGCTAGGCACGTTTAACAAGGTACTTAGCGCGACAAGTACAGGCGACGTTTTTCTTTGGGAGTTTCTTTAAATATTAAGCAGAACATGGTAACGCGCTGGGAAGCTGTGGGGTTTCGAGAACAAGGCCCTGCTGTTGGTTCCTTTCTTGCAGCAGCAGCAGTAGGGAAAATATATTCGGAAAAGCGAAAGAAGAGTCCCTGGCCGGCGGAGCTGGGGCTGGAGCCTGGCCGTCTGGCCAGGACCTTGTTAAGCCCCTTTTTGCCCCCCCCCCCCCCCTTGCACCCGCCCGGCACCACTCCTCCGAGTTAGCCGGATTACACACACCCCGCCTTGTTACTGGCTCATGTCGCTTCGGAAACCGCATTAGTTTGCTTATTGTTTTTAGTCTCGCCCCTTGGGCAGGCTGATTACGCGAGGTGTCGCATGCGCTCAATCTCAAAGCGTGAGACAAATGAACGGTTTGAAAGTTTTTGAAATACGTTTTTAGGATGTCTCAACTCTATTTTTATGTGTATTCTTCTTAGAGTGAAAATAAAGCAAGAAAAGATTCAGGCCTTTCCAAGCAAAGGGCTCGTAATTCGCGGCCCCATACATCCAGAGCAGCGCGCGCTTTCCTTTTCGCCACTCGACCCACAAAGGCAACAAACTACTACTTGCTGAAGTGAGTGAGCACGGCGAGCACAGCGAGCAGGCCGATGAGGTGCTTCTAATTAATTAGCAGGGGAGGTGGTGGTGGGGGGCTAAAGAGAGGATCCCGATGATTTACGACTGGTGCAGCGAGCGTGAAGGAGAGGCGCGCGCCTTTATGGGGCGGCGAGGGCGGCGCGCGGGCGGCGGGGGCCGGGCCTGCATCACCTCAAGGTCGTACGCGCCGGTCGCACGCTGGTCGCACGCGTCCGTCCAGTTGAGCTCCCGCGACCGACAAAGACCTCTCTGCCTGCACGTCACAGGTTGAGCATCAAACGTCCTGAAAGTTTCCAGCACCGCGCGAATCGCGGAGTCAAATATAGAGACCTGATTAGGACCGCACCGTTACACTACACAAAGTAATGTCATGGTGTCATCGTGTCCGTTTCATTAGACTTTGGGAACCTGTCTCGTGGAGCCCCTCGCAGCGCGCTCACACCCCGCTGGCACCGGCTACGGCTAGGAGGAAGCCCCCGGCGCGCACAGCTCTGTGGAGGGCCGAGCCGGCTGACAGACAATCCGCACGCTGAACGTGACTGCTTGGTTTCCAAGCAAAAGTTGCAATTTTCAAGCAAAAAGTGCTTAGAAAAGGGACACGGCCTGAGTTAATTCGGGGGTTATCAGAGAGTATAATGCGGTAATAATACGGGAGTAATCAGGGTGTGCTCTAGGGATAATTCGTTGTACACTACCGTGAAATATAAAGTTGTAGGTCTTATGGAAAAATCTCCATGAAAAGTCACTTCAAATTACAATCAACAATAATAGTAAAAATTTCAAGCATTACGTATCTCCTGCGCTGTTCTTAATTTACAACATATTTCTGTAAAGTAAACTAAATTACGCACATCCACGCGGACATTTTTCAATTCTTCGCAGTGAATCTCCGAGTCGTCTCCCCCCTACACAACGACCTTTCTCTGTCTTGCTTGACCGCCCGTTGGTTTTGAAGGTGGTCCCAAAAGGTGCTATGTAGTTCGCGTCCGGCCCGCCGCCGTCGCGCCCGTCACACGTCGCCCTGTGCGCGCCTCCTCGTGCCTCGCCGCCGACAGCAGGCAGAGCGAACGTCTTTTATGTAGGGAACGGATGGATTGTGTTTTTACTCGGAGGCATATTCCCACCGCGATATTATTCCTGCCTGTTTGGACGGCGCGGAGCGGAGCGTTGCGCAAGCGGACCCATCCGGCACGGTCCCGCGGCCCCCGCGCGGCCCCATCGCTTTTCGCACGCGAGGAAAATGACAGTGATGGTTTGTGGGTGCTTCGCGGTGCTGCTCCGGCATGGCAGGCCGCCGGCCGCTGGCCGCAGCCGCGCCGCCCTCGCCGGGACTTCCCCGCCCGGCCCGGCCGGCAGCACGCGGCTGCGTCTCGCCCCTTTATTGTCCTCGAGCTGGTTCGATTTTCAAAGACGGAATAAGGAAGTGCGCGCGAACGCTTCAGTTCAGAGAGAAATGAGCAAGAACCGCGCCGATAATTCTTTCCTATGGATCTCGTGACATTCACCACTGGCGATGTCATTTTTCTGCGCGTTCAAAAACTTTAGAAAACCATGCGATGTGCACTGCCAACTCCCCGTTCAAGTTGATAACAAACAGCGCCATCACTCTGACATTAAATCCGAGCGGGAACAGTTTTGTGTCTACTTGCGTGACGTGACCATGTCAAATTGGAATATGAATCGTAATTTCTGAGGAGCCTTGGATAGGTCTGGGCGAGTGCGGGCGGTTGTGGGTCTATCCGGCGATGACGCCGGCCGGCCGGCGCCCGATGTTCGCACATTTGATGCACTGCTTGATGTGTACGAGCTTTTGGTTTGGACAGAGAGAAGGTGGAGGCAGCGACAGCTGGGACGGGGTCCTTACAATGCGGTTGGGACGGGGCTGGCGAGCTCTTCAACGTACCGGAACACTATCTCGCGCGCAGTTTCGCGTATTAATCAATCACTGATGTTGATGTCGTCCTGGAGGGCTGCAGTTGCCGCCACACTCCCGACGTTCTCGTCGACGTCGCCGGTCGGTCGCCCGGTCGGTCGGTCGGGTTGAGCGAACAGTCGGTACTGTCCCGGCTCTGTATGGGTCGCGCGCGTCGCGAGCTGGCGGTGGACTGGCTGCCGGCCTGACCACGCGGGAGCGCGCCGCGCCACGCACCGCCCCCCCCCCTCCTCCCCCCTAATCTTTTTGACCTCCCCTCTCCGCACCTTTCCTCCCACACCGCGAGCGAGGCGGACACACACTCCTCTCGTTGTGTGCCGCGAGCGCAAGCGCAACGCCGGCCGCGGGTCACAACAAAACGGAAAGGTGTGACTTAACGCAGTCACGCCTTTGCAGCGCCACGCATTAGCCAAGCGTCCCCGCCACCGTCAGATTCCTGCTGAATGGGTTTCCGTTCCTTCCTTTCCTATAAGCAGCAGAAACTACTGCTCTGTGCAATGCCAAGGATGCAACATAGTGGCGCACTCGAATTTGTTTTTGCTGTTTTGCTGTTGTCGAAGTACAATGCAGTTACATATTTTGTATACTAACTTCATGTACAAGTGATATTACGTACGATTTGTGCTTGAATACGAATTGAAACGTGCGTAGAAACTGAGTTTAGCTTGCGCACAGGAAAAGATTCAAAATTCTACACAATAATGCCATTTTTAAAAATCTCGAAACGTTTAGTGTAAAACTAACACCACTACCCCCCCCCCCCCAAAAAAAAAGTCGTTAAAGGATTGAGGTAAAAAGAGATGATGTGATTGACCGTATCGCCCGCCCCTTCCTTGTCCCGCTCGACTCGCTCGTGTACAGTTTTCCTGCCTTCTTTGTGGGAAGTGCGGAGTCTCCATTGAATGGAAATATCGTGATGATGAGGCTGAAGTATTTCTCTGTGTTTTTCCCTCGCGTGGCGCGCTGAGGGCCTCCTGGCAGGCGCCACCTCGCGCCTGCTCGCGCCGAGCTCGCGCCGCGTGTCCACGCGACGGCCAGACATGCGTCGATCGAAACGCCATGGCAAACTATAACATGATAACTTGATTCAAGTTATGTTTTCGTTGATAGGTAGAGCGCTATTTAGTTGCATAGCAGCTCTGGGATCTGCGCAGGCACAGGGCGCAGCGCAGCAGGTGGTCGGGAGTGTGTTCGCGACGCTTGTCGGCGATATACCTGGCCGACTGACTCCATCTCTTATTTCCTTTCCTGTTTGTTCGGTTGTTCCTGTTGATGCTTCGCTAGCAGCAGCAGCAGCAGCGCTGTTGGCCCGGCAATCAATCGAACACACAAACAAACACGGTAGGGAAAACATGGCTCGTATTGGCGCGTAAGCAAAACACTGAAATGCCACCCCCTCTCCCCACTCCGCCGCCCCGTCTGCTCTTTCAGAGCATGACTCGGAATGAATACCGGGCTGACTCCCGTATCCGGGGCCCCGCCGGCCGGTCCCGGTCCGCTCGGGGACACTGCTCATCGGCGATGCAAACAGGCGCGACTGGCCCCGAAGGGGGGAGGGGGGGGGGTGAAATGCAAAAAGACACATGCAACCATAGATCCGGAGCGACGTTGGTCGCGGCGCCGGTCGGCAGGGGGTGGACAGAGGGGGGCAGAGCTCGGTGAAGCTGCTCCGGTCACACAGCAGTGAATATGAGCACGACAGCATATTATAAACAAATCGCTCAATCCCTTCTGTTTATTCGCCACCTTCACCTTCCTCGTCGCATTTTCCTGACTGCGCCCGGCGGGTGGTGGAACCAACCTCATTCACCCCGTTTCCTCCTGGAATTTAATTTACGGCTCATTATTTATCGCGAGGTGCAACAACCGCAATTTACGAGGCGCCGCGCCAGGACACGGGGGCTGTGCTTGGGCTGGAACGTCCGCACGAGGTCAGCGTCAGCAGGCAGTGCGCCGCCCGTGTCGGCCGAATGTGCGAACTCCGCCGCTGCGGCCGCCTCGCCGGCTGCACAACTGCTGCTTTTGTTATGGCCGTCACTTAGAGCGGCCACCGAAGTCAAGTGGTGGGGTGGGGCGGCGGGGCGGCAGGTGCGACTGCGTTTACAGGGAGTCGCGAATCACACGTTGGTGGAGCGCGCTTTCGTCCGCGCGGCTCAGGCTGTGGCCGTGGCTGTGGCCGAAGTTGTGGTCGCTGTCGCCGGTCCTGAAGCTGACCACGACCTGGTCCGTGCGACCGTGCGTCCTGGAGACGCGCGCGCCGGAGCGATGCGGAGCGCGGGGCACCCGGAAGGAGAGAGGCCTTCGCCGTGCGTGGCGGGGGGCGCGGGCGCCACCATTCGACACGGCCCGGGTGCGTCGCGTCATGTCATGTGCAGCGACGGCCAGGATGCCGTCGCCTCGCCCTTGGACGTCCTGCTCCTGGTGCCCGCCGAGATGTCGTCTGGAGCGCGTATCGCCGCCGTGGACCCATATATCAGCTGAGGCCGTGGGAGCCGCGGGCAGGGCGCGGTCAGCATGCACCGCTGTCCCTACGCTCCGCGCCGGCCGCACTCCGCGCCGCTTCCGGTGCGTGAGGTGCTTCCGGTCAGTGACTCCCCCCCTCCCGTGCCCTCCCCCGCTGCTGTGTCGCGAGGCAACAACAACAGCTGTGCTGGGCGGCCGCGCCGCGGGCCTGCGGGCGCGGGCCCTCCGCCAGGGACATGGGCGCCGTGAGGCGGCGCTCTCTGTCGCTCACATGCGGCCGGTGCCACTCGACTACGCGTACATGTATGTGTGTGTTTCGCTGAAATATCTTTTCCCCTCCCAATAACCTCGCCACGCGAGCAGTAAAGCACAAATCAGCGTGCTAATTTATTTATTTATTTTTTTTTTAGCGCGTTTGCGATTTGATGGCAGTGGCTATGCTGTGCTAATGGTCTCTGTCTCAGCAGACCTGCCAGGCCTGTCGCCCGGCCTGAGCTAGTTACGTGGGGGAGTCGTTCGGGCGTTGATCACTCCCCCGCCCCCTCCCACAGGGAAGGGTTGTTCCCGTGCCAGACCAATAACTAGCGCCATGTTCCTAATTGGACCTGGGAGGCTGCTGGGGCTCTCCACCTCACCGCCACGCCTCGCTCCGCCACGCCCCGCTGCACTACCACGCCACCAAGTTTATTTGATTGTTTTGCCTCCCGGTGGACCGCGTTCAGTGGACCCTCCTGACCTTCTGGTACAAATTCGTAAATTTTCTTTCCAAATTCCGAGGGATGAACTCTAACGTCCGCCAGCTTCATTCTCTGGTCGTTTGATACCGGCGGAGCCGACCCTCGAGCCGCCTACCCTAGTTGGGCCGAGGAGGAACGCGGCCGCGCGGAGCAAAAGGACGTTAAAGGAGGCGAAGGAGGCAGGGAAGAAGGATTGTGGGTTTTGGCGTGCAGAAATGAAGAGCGAGGCGGGGCGGGTCCCTCGCTGACAGGCGGGAGCGGGATCTAAGACCCAGCTTTGTGGCGAGTAAAGCTCCACTAGCGTCCCGTCGGCCGTTTCGCCCCGCGCCCGCCCCGAGGGCCAACTCTGGGGCCCCTGTAATTACGCACAGGCCTCGCAATGTCAGATAACGTTTTTATTTCCAAGAGAAGGCCATTTTATGATGACAGAATAATTCATAACAACTGAAAAGGGGAAAAAGTCCGCTTAATTTTGCTTTCCCATGGCGCCGAGCAAGTATAGGCAACCCGTTCACCCCCCGAAATGGTACAGGTATAGCAGTACGACCACAAACATGAAAGTTCGGGGACTATAGCACACTATGTATGGTCACATCCTATGTATTGCTCGTCAACTTCAACTGCTGCATCTCCGTTCGGGTTCTCATCGATCTGAACATGACTTTCAGACGATTCGCTCTAAAATATTTGCCGCCTGATCATCTAAAACATTTAATAGTCTTAACCAACAACAGGAGAAGGATTTTTCGCCCGAGTTGTTGCATTTCTCTGTTAGAGGAGAGGAGCATCATAAAAACCCGTCTATTTCCCTGGTAAATCTCTAGTGTTTTTACAGCAGTGTAAAGTAAACGTCTCTTCTTGAGTTTGCAAGTAAAGTCCGCATCAACCCCATTCCCCTCCCCTGCTCTGCGGGGCGGACCGTATACCCCCGAGCACTACGGCTGCGACCTCCTGCCTTATTCAGCATCGGGCAACAAATGTTTCCTAGATATTGATAAAATGTCTCCAACTCCAACGCTGTAAGTTTCTTACGAGTAACACCTGCTCTCCTTAACGTACAAACGACTTCGGATCGTTCGAAAAAATGAATTCTTCGTACAGTACTACGGATGTTGGTTAGCACAAACAACGTCTCCAGATCCTTTCTTTGGATTATGAAGAGGTCTCTTTATAAAGAACTATCAGTGTGTCTGCCTGCACTACTTTTCCTTTTTGGTCGAGTCTTAAGCCACGGGGCAGGGCTGAGCTGGGACTATACCGTCTTCTTTGCGCCTGCCACTCCTCTCCGCCTCGGGTCATGGTGGTCATGTCATGGTAGACTCTGCTCGGATGCAAGGCGAGGGTCTGTCCCAAACTGTCGCCGTGCCTGTCAGACTCATTGTGGAGACGTCTCGCGACCTGACCCTCTCGCAAACTGTCCGCCCATTAGTAGTCCAGCTAGTTTGGGGATGCTTTGAAAACGCAAGTGTGTGCATGTCGCACACTTCTATGGTAATGCCCATTCGTACACTCCGGGGTGTAAAAGTGTGAATTTCCCCTTGAAATAATTCAGACACTAAGTGTCTCCATGAGTATGAATGGCGTCACTCACCTACAAGCGTATGCGGCATTGACACACTTGTGTTTCCAGGGTGGTGTCAAGCTAGTTCTCCAGGGGAAGGGGGTTGTTGGGGAACACGGCCCGATGTTGAACGAAGTGACTGGCCGTGAAGGCGTGATGGAACGGCGGCTGTGATGGAACGGGCCCCATTAGCTCTTGTGGCGCGCTCGCCGCCTCGCTCGCTCATCCACTCCCGTTCGTTCGATTGTTCTATTCGCCGACTTTGTTCCTCAGCACCCACGAGGAGAGCTCATCCCTGTCAGCCCCCGCTGCTCGGGTGAGTGCGCTTCGAGTGCGGTGGGACTCCTCGAGTCGTGTGTACTTTTTCCGGCTCCCTGGGCTGACGGGGCCGCCGCCGGCGCGGCGCCCGGCTCCGCCCCACTGGCGACCTTGTCGCTTCGGAATACATATCGCGCTTCCCTGATGCGGCCGTCCCAGTCGTCCGGGTGGCCGTGCCTTGACGTGTGCCGCCCCCGCTCGCGCTGATGTGAGCCCCCACTCCCCTACCCCCCTCCCCTCGGGGCACTTCCTTCCTCCCCGGGCCGGACCAGCTCATCCCGAATGCAGGCCAGCAGCACGAGAGCTGAGCTGGCCTCTGGGCTGCCCCAATTTCGCGGGGAGCGCGGTGCTCTGGTCCGGCGCGGCCGGTGCGGCGGCGGCGCGGCGGGGGGAAGGGGCGGCTCCGGGTGGCTCCGGTCTGCTGGGCGCCACGACCGCCGCGCCAAGGTCGGCCCGGAGCTCCCCTCACTCACTCTGGGCTGGGCGCTGACCTCTATTGTGTGCGGGGTGCAGGTGTGTGCCCGCCGCAGTGCCGCAGCTGGTGTCCCTACGGGGTGTGCCGCCCCCGCCCGGGCCCCGGCCCCCTCGCGCCCACCAGCCGGCCGGCCTCAACTTGCGCCATTACCCCCGAGGCGAGGGCGTAAGTCAAACTTTTCTGATGATGAGTCTGCTCCCCGCAACTCTGGAGAGCTCGGCGGCCGGCCACGGCCACGGCCCGGCGAGGTGGGGCGAATGGGCTCTGCTGCGCAGCTCTGCGCGCCCGTGAAATAGCATCTGGAAATCCAGTCGAGCGCCTCCGGGCCGGGCACCGCCCCCAGCTCCCCCTCAATCCCTCCTGCACAGACCTACCTAGAATTCCAGGAAAGCCGCGATATTTTGCTTTTAAAAGTTTGCCCACGCCGCGGACCGCTAAACCCCGTGAAGCCCCGCCCCGCGACTAGTTTGTCCAGCGGTCCGCGGTACGAGAAACAAACACCAGAAACCCAAGTGTGTGAACGTCGCACACTTGTAGGTGTGTGTGGTGGATGACATTCGTACACATGGAAGCACAAGTGTGTGAATTATAGAGGGAAATTTCCTTCACCCCTTCACTCCTTTCAAAGTACGAATGAGCATTCACACACCTACAGGTGTGCGACATTCACACACTTGCGTTTCGAGTGCGGCGGTGGGCTGGGCCCGGGCCCCGGCTTAAGAGCGTAGCCCCGGCCGGCCCCGCAGTTGGGGGGCGCCCGCCACCGTCCTGCCGGGCCGCTCCGCTCGGCGCGCGCGCCCGCTGGGCTGCCTACCCGCCCGGCGGTGGGCGCTCGGTCGCGCTGAGCGCTGCTCGGGAGGAGGAGAGACAAGGGCTGCGGCTGCGCGGGTGGATTATGTACACGCGGCATAATCCGACAGGGATGAAGTGGAAAACCCCTGGTGTGTGTGTGTGTTTGTGGGAGGGGATGACTGCTTCAAGTTGTGGCACCACAACAGCAGCTCCCATATCTCCGACCACGCCAGGCGCGCGCCCCACCTGCAAAATTCCGACCGCGTTCAGACCTTTAGCTACACTCGTTTCGGACGGATTTTTTTTTTGTGCCCGGCGGGAAATAGTGTTTCCTAAACGGCCATTGTTATATCGGCATTTATAGCATTCCATTCACATTCGCATTTCAGTAACCGCAAAAATGTCTGGCGGTCAATTTTTATTCGTGCCCGCGATCGCTTTCCGCCACAGCTCGGGTGTCGTGTCGTTTGCTAATTCCGTTCTCGTGGGGTGATCGATTAATCAACGAGATGGGTATCTCCTGTTCCGATCGGGCTTCACATTACCGGACGGGCATTTAATTTGTCATACCGCGCGAGTGGCTTTTCGTGTCATAATGTTGTCGGTCAGCTGTGCCCGGTTTGTCTCATTATTCCGCTCGGTGCGACGTGATATCACCGATCAGAAGACAGATGACCGTTCCGGACTGCTGAAATCCGAGTTCAAAGTTTTTCATGCTGTAAAGTCGAAAGTTTAAGGAACTCCAACTCCAAATTTGGTTTGGGGCGCACTTCACTAGTGATGCCATTACAATTTAATTGTGTAATGCATGTTCCAAGTTAAATTTCACTTTCAAGCTGTATGGCCGGAGAACTTCCGATCGGTTTCGTTGGGACGCAAGAGGGGTTCAATACTTTTAATCCCCCCCCCCCCCGATCTGAGTTTGCACCACATTTCCCCACGATAACAATCAAAAATTGATCTGGAAATTACCGGCAAAGAGCATTTGGATAATTTAGAGTTTGCAGGGGCGGGAGCAGGCCAGGGCATCCGCGCACAGAGTTGTTCTTTTAAACGCAGAGCTCGACTTGCTATCTCGACAGGCCGGGCCGGAGTCGGCAGGAGTGATACGACAACCGAGTGCAATGTGCATCGCGCACACGCACGCGCGCGTGCAACATCTCCGCACACATGTGCACACACACACGCTCACACACGCGCGCGCATACGCACGGGCGGCAGGGCCGTATAGTGCACGCAAAGCAAACACGCCTCGCCGCGGAGAAAACTCGAAAGCGACGCGAAAAAAATATAATATAATTTCCATGGGTGAATGTATCGCCATGCGATGTGTTGTGTGTGTCACGCCTTGGCGCGCTCCCGAGAAAGGTGAGGGAGAGAGAGAGGAGCCGACACGCGTGACAATGGCTATCGCCTTAGCGGGGCGTCGTCACGCCGCGTCACGCCGCGTCACGCCGAGTCACGGAGACGCGTCACGCTAGGCGCCAGCGGACGGGCCAAATTAAGAATGTGTGGGCGCAGCCGGGGAAGGAAGAAGAACAAGAAAAAAGGGGAGAAATGTCGGCGTAAACGGTTTCGCCCAGAATGTAACGTTATATGTCGCGCGGCTCGGATAACGGACTGACGCGTTACGCGCGCTGCTACACATGTTAGCCAGCTGTAGCTAGCTGTACACCGCCGTGGCTGGGTGGCTGAGATCTGGACCGTCGCGCCCCAGCGCTGAGCTCTGTGCCTAAGCCCCTCTCCCAACCCTGTGGCACACACCTCGAGGCGACAGTGTGGTCCGCTGCCGCCCTCGCGGAAGTCCCTCCTCCCTTTATTATCCATTGCGCTCCGATTCGCGAAGCACTTCAGCCGCGGTCCGGCCCGGCTTGGGCTCCCGTCCCTCTGGCCTTTGGACACTGCATGACCTCTTCCGGGCGATAAACCCTTCTTCTTGAGGGTCGGTGCCCCCCCCC
>NW_026267199.1:815776-816530 GCF_000697945.3 Frankliniella occidentalis
TAGGCCCATTTATGGACCTTGTTCCGTGTTTTTGGCCAGAATTCGACCCGGGCTGCAGCGCGTCGAGGAGGTGGACTTGACCCGACCTGAACGCGCGCGATCCGGGAGACCAAGACTCGTAAATGAGGAATGACTTCTGACGTTTCCGTCCACAGAAGCATGCGGCAGTATAGTGGCGAGCGAGCTGGGGTATGTGGTCCGCGAACTGTCGGTCCAGGGATCGAAACCCAGTCGTAAAACTTTTTTCCCGCTCTGTTGATCATGTCTTCGGGAGTCAGCAACTGCCGACCTGCGCATGCCGCCGGGAGAGGATCAGAGGAGCGGAAAAAAAGTATCACGGCTGGGATTCGATCCCGGAGCCAACGGTTCCCTGACCACACCCCAGCGCGCTCGCCACTACACTGGCGCCTCCTGCTGTGGACGGAGACGTCAGAACTCAGTCCTGATTTACGAGTTTTGGTCTCCCGGATCGCACGCGTTCAGGACGGGTCAAGTCCACCTCCTCGACGCGCTGCAGCCCGGGTCGAATTCTGGCCAAAAACACGGAACAAGGTCCATAAATGAGCCTAACCTAACCCCCGCGCGCCCAAGATTTTTTTTTCAGATTCAAGGCGCGCGAAGCGCGAAGGGGCTCTTTTTGTGGCCATTTTCCGTGTTTTGGGCCAAGAGCCGACCCGGGCTGCAGCGCGTCGAGGAGGTGGACTTGACCCGACCTGAACGCGTGCAATCCAGGAGACCAAGACTCGTAAAGCAG
>NW_026267199.1:816580-817104 GCF_000697945.3 Frankliniella occidentalis
TTTCAAATACTCAATCGTCAATTCGTTTTTTTAAATGCTATTGTAAATGTAGTGACGATAGGAATGTGACTTTTTAAAGAGCATGCTGCCTGCAGGAAAGGAACACGTGTGCCGATCGATGGCTCCCTGCAAAAGCATACGTTCTGTACGATACGCGTCTAAAACATACGTTATGTACGATACCTGTCTAAAACATACTATCCGTTTTTAGCTTTTTTTGCAAGCATATTTTTGATAGCCTATTTACCAGATTTGCAGGCAAAAATTTATTGTTTTTATGGGCGGAATACAAAGAGGGAAGATCGAACTTTCACCTGTTACCGAGAAATGAATGTTTTATAACTTTCTTCCATTCCCAAACGCCTGCCGAAAATATGCTAGCGAAAACCGCCAAAAACGGATAGTATATTTTAGAGGCGTACCGTATAGATCGTATGGTTTAGACGCGTACCGTACAGAACGTATGCTTTTGCAAGGAGCCGTCGCGATGAACGTTGTAGAGGCAATTACCTGCAGCGCCTTCT
>NW_026267199.1:817154-819450 GCF_000697945.3 Frankliniella occidentalis
GGGGGGAGTCTCCCGGGGGCGCCTGGAGGTTAGGCAGTCCCGTCGCACTCGCGTGCACGGCTGGGCGGCCTATCACGTATTCGCAGGGGATCTGCACTCTGGACCAGGCGGTCTAAAGTCTCTTGCTCGGCCGCCAGGTACCTGCTTGACAAGGTGGACGCCGGGCAGTACGGCAGCCGCGTGATGATCCTCAACGGCAAGGACGGCAGCTTGCTGTTCAACTCGAGCTACCCTCGCCTGGAGTGGAGCACCTTCAATGCAGATGCCTACTCGGACGGTAAGGGCACAAAAGCGCGACTTTTAATTTCAAGCATTTTTCGCAATTACCTTTAGAATAATTTAGGAGTGTGCTTTTTCAAATTTGAATAACTTTCAATATAACTTTGAGATTTTGAATGAGACCGACACTGACATGCGAATGTGTGTCTGTGTGTGCAGCGCGAGCGAAGGCCAACGGCTTCGACCTGCAGGTCGCTCTGGGCGCCACCCTGTCGTACCTCCGGCAGCACGACACCGACTTCCACCGGCGGCGCGTGGTCGCGGGCCGCGGCCAGGCCGTGCTGTACCTCACGCCCGCGCTCGGCAGCTACGACCAGAGCCGCTTCTACACCCGCTTCGACAACTACCGCCAGCTGTACCCGGACGTGGACACGCTCGTGCTCACCTCGGGCAACAAGAACTCCTTCGGCGTGCTCACCAACGACACGAACCTCAACGTGTTCACGTTCACCGTCACGGACCCGGCCAGCGCCATCAGGCCGCTCGTCGAGAGGATCAAGGCTGGTGAGTCCACCGACACGCATTTAGTAGCGTCCCTCCGGAATTTGTGACGTTTTGAGATCAAAGTCCGAGACGTGCTGCGAACATTCCAACCTCGTCCTCCTTGTCACAGTCCCGCGGCGAATCCGGAACGCCAACTGCGACGCGGACTGGGCCGAGGACGGCTCGGGCAACCTCGAGTTCATCGACTACGTGGAGCCGCTCGGCGTCAACTACTACCGCCTCGCGCCCAACAACTTCTACCGCACGAAGGACGACTACGCGCGCGTGCGCGTGCAGGGCCAGGGCTACGGCACGCTCACCGTGTGCTACTCGCGCACGCTGCCCACCATGAACGGCACCCAGAACTCGTACGCGTCGCAGGCGGACTCGTCGGCGGGAACCTGCCAGCAGCTCAGCACCGGCAACGTGGAGATCAAGCTCGCCAACCTCTGCACGGACGCGTCGCTCGTCCGGGACTGCGCGCCGCTCTACCTGGCCGTGTCCGCCGGCCAGGCGACGCAGGCCGTCGAGATGCGCTGCAACGGTCAGTCATGGCGCCATGGGTGGCTGCGGCCACGGCGAGTTCAAAACCCAACGCAGCGCAAGCGATCCTAACCTCCCTCGTTTCTCGTTGCAGAGGAGGCGTGTCGCTTCCCCGACATGCTCAAGTACACGGTGATCCTGGAGCGGGTGGGCTGCTGGAGCGCCGCCGGCGCGCTGCACGCGGCCTGGCTGCTCACGGCTCTGCTCGCCGCGCTGCCGCTGCTGCTGCAGTTTAGACAGTAGACGTCGAATTCCAGGTCGAATTCTCTGCCGTCGTCCTCGCGGCGAACAAGCGGTGCCTGCCGCCTGCCCCGAACCGCCACGCCACGCCGCTCCGCGGGGTCGGATGGGGCCGCAGCGCCGCTAAAAGAGCCTTGCCGCTATTGTGCGTTAACGTCGATGCGATTCGGATAAATGCTCTCGACAAACACAAAAACAAACAACGTTAAATTCAGAACCCAACATTCTAAAAATCATACAGCGCGTGTTTTCGTCTCCTTTCTGTGACGGGCGTGGCGCGGAGTTATTCGGTCGGTTCTTATTCGGTATCATCGGCGGTCGCCAGATAAGGCGAGACGCACATTCCTGTCCAAGGCCTCATCGTACCTGCGCGGCGTGAGCCGCCAAAGCCCTAGGCAGCGACTGCCCGCGGGCCCCACTGCTGCCAAAATAATGGGGAAAACCCAACAAAATCGATACTTTTAATTTTTCTGAACGTGGAAATTGTAGATTTGACGATGTTTTCGCGAATTATTCTTGGTGACTGCCGGGGCACAGAGCAGAGCAGGCATTCCTCTTTGTGCCCACAACCTTACAAGTCATTTTAATTCCACTCTAAAAAGTCTGACTGCCATATAGTTACTCGTCGCCGAAGGACTGCATAGCAAATAACATGGCATTCGTTAGTTAGGATTTCATCAACCATTTATTTTTTACCACCAACATTGTAGATGAAGTAAGATAGAATTACTATTTGTAAATTATGAGAAAT
>NW_026267199.1:819500-829595 GCF_000697945.3 Frankliniella occidentalis
GGGGGGGGGTAGGGGAAGCCGAAGACCAAATGGTGACATATGACGCGGGACGCGGGTGCTGGAGTGCTGCCAGAAAGTTAGGCAAAAATCAAACCAATATACGCATGTGTGGTGTGCTCGGGTGTGCAGCGGGCGCGTGTCGGTCGCGTGTCTCCGCCTGCCTTCTACGGGATCGTTCAGAAATAACGTCTGCTTTTTTCAGATGCATTACGTAAAATAACGGGGGCTTGTTGCCTGCGAGATTTAGGGTAGGCAACCCTGCAGTACGCGCATGCACTGCATGCAAAATGTTGCCTACCTATCAGGCGCTCTCAGAGCTTGCGTTGGCTGGGGGCACCACCTGTTCGAGCAAGGGCGGCGACCTCGAAGGCACGCAGGTGCATTTGGTGCATTGGGCGGACTTGGTGGGGGGGGGGGGGCAAACTAAGGTGGTATCACCTTAGGACAAACTGGTCCCGATGCCAGGTGGATGGTGGGCCCCCACAGCGACTGCCCCACCACGCTGGGGGCGGAGGGGAGGGGGGTGCCTAAGGTGTAATGTACATTACACCTTTGGGGTGCCTACTGGCTCTGCGCCGCGGTAACGGGCAATAATTGCCAAACTCTGCGCTTCTCAGTGAAAACAAATAGCGCGGAAAACGCGCAGATTGCCCGGTTTTGGCCTTTCAAAGTGTATGCACTTTGTACTCTGCGCCTCTGCAGGTCGTCAAAGGTGCAACATGTCGCTTGCGTCCTGCTGGGCTTGTCGCAGCCGGTGCGGCGCCGGGTCCCGAGCAGCGGGCCGGCACAGCGCGGCACGCCCCAGCGGCGCCCTTCTCCTCGAAGCTCCTCGTTAATACTTCGAGCGTGTGTTTGAGCTCGCCCCGCCAGCTCTTTCGCTCTCACTGCCCTGAAAGCGGCACAGCGCATCGTGGCGTGGCGCGGCGCGGCGAGCTGGCGGCTGGAGCACCACCGGCCTACATGAAGCGCACCATCACGTCCCGCGACGCCTACTTACGGCGTTGAATCGGGTGATCCTTTGTGCTTTGGGGTTGCTTCGGGTGCAACGTTGGTATCTTATTGGGGCCTTGTTGTTGTTCCTCGGGGTTCACCTCGGGATCCCTTTTGGTATGTTCCTCGGGGTGCCTCTGGAGGTGCTCCTCGGGGTGCCCCTTTCGGGTGCTCCTAGGGATGCTCCCCGGGGTGCCCTTCGGGGTACCCCAGGCCCCGCGTGGCCGCCGCCTGCGGGTGCGGCCCTTGGCGGTGCTGTCGTGTGCTGGACTCACCTCATGGACCCCGCGCCCACGCCCATGCGGTCCCAGTCCGCCTCCAGCTCGTCCCACGACGCACTCCACGGCCCGCCCCACGGCGCCGCGGTCTCGCCCCATTGCGCGCCCCAGGGCGGGTGGTGGTGGTGGTGATGGTGGTGGCCGCCAGGGTGACCGCCGGCCGTGCGGGCCTCGGAGGTCGCCGCCTCCAGCCACAGGGCGTCGATGGCGCGGAGGACGTCGCTGTTGCGGCCCGCGCCCGCATTGCCGTACCGAGAGCTCTGGCTGCCCCCTATGGTGGTGGCCTCCCCGTCGCACTGGGAGTACGCGCACTCGCACCCTGACTCTGACGCCCTGCTTGCGGTCCTCCCACCTCTGAGCTCCGTGCTGCACTGGCCGCGCGCCTCCGCCCGCCCCGGGGCCGCGCCCGCGCCAAGCCCGCGCCGCGCCAGGATCCATGTCGGTTTCTTCACCTAAAACCGCCTCCATGTGGAACGGAACGGTGTGGCGCCGAGAGCGGCAGGGCCGGGCTGGGCGCGGCGGGCGCGGCACGCACCGGGGCCTCCCCGCGGTGCATACGGCCGGCCGCGAGCGGTGCTGACCCACCCGCCCCTAAGAGTGTTTGGCAACGGCCGGGGTGCACCCTGCACTGCACCCTACCCGTGGTGCATACGGCCGGCCGCGAGCGCTGCTGACCCGCCCGCCCCTAAGGGTGTTTGGCAACGGCCGAGGTGCACTCTGCTCTGCACTGCACCCTACCCGTGGTGCATACTGTCGGTAGCGGGCTCAGCTGATCCCTGACCCGTCCGCCCCTCCCACCTAGGGTGTTAACTGAGGGTGTTTGGCAACGGCCGGGGCGCATTCTGCACCGTCCGAGCGCTGCGGCCATTGCCACTGCCAGGCCCGCCAGCCGTGCACCCCCTGCCTGCGCCCGCTATTAGCTGTCTGAACTCAAAACCAATCCAAACTTTATTACAGTATGGCTTGATCGCCAGCAGGGTTGTGCAGGATGCGGCAACCGCCTGACGTGTCACAAACGCTGATAAGTTTTTGACTTTGGAGTTGGGCGGTTGGGGGTCTGCGGTCTGACATGCCGAGCCGTATGATGAGCAAGCCGACAGCATGGCAGACTAGGGCGGCTTGACTGTTCAAGGGACTTGTGCTGCACTTGATTGAAACGCTGCAATTTCCTCCTTCCTCCCCTCTCGCCCTCTCCCTACTTTTCCAGTTTTCGCGTGTTGCCACCGGTACGGTTTCTCGTCCCTTGTTTGCCGGGTGGGGTGGGGTGGCTGTGGCTGCACGCGGATCAGGGCATGGCCCTGCTCGCAGGCACGCCACGTCGCCGCGCCCACAGGCCGCCTGCTCGGCACGGTCACGTCAAAGGGTGCGCCCGCTGGCCCGCTAGAGCTAGTAGCTCTGGAGCTCCTAGCGTGCGCCCCGCCCTGTCCTGTTAGGGGAACGTCTCGTACAACGCGTATCTTGATGAGGACAGGCGAAGTCGTCATCATCCCAGCGTGTTCGTACCAGCGGGCCCTGTTAGTCTCTCTGTACTTTGCTGGCTGTGCGGTGCGAACAGTCCAGGCATAGACGCACTGCAGCGCAGCCTCACAATGGAAAAGAGGATAAAGCATTCCGGTGAAGCTAAAATGCAGAAGAATGCAAGGAAGCAGAAAACGGAAATCCCTGCTTTTACATGGGACTTCCGTTTTCTTCTTCGCCGCATTCTTCTGCATTTCAGCTTTACCGGAATGCTTTATTCTGAAATCTGAGGTTGAATTTGCGACACACTCGCCGTTACCCTCTCCAGGTATACGATCGATGCGATTAGTCTTGCTCTGCATCTGCTCAACCCCAACTACTTATCTTCCTTGACCCTATTTCGGGGATCATCAAAACTGAATACGACTCGCTCGAGCCAAGGCATTTCTGCGGGGTGTGCTGGGATGAGCCCGAGCCCCCGGCGGCGCACGCACTAGGCGCCCCGCCCCGACACGCCGCGGGCGCGGGCAGACGGGATGTTGCGGGCGGGTGGCAAAAGCAGGTGAGGGTCAGGGTGCTGGGTGGGGAGGGGGAGGCCGTCGCACTCACTCCCGCCCCATGCCCCTTTGAATCACCTTGCCAGACTCGTAAATGTGTCTGGATTTTCATAGCTGGAAAACCCCTACTCAAAAAAAGAAAATAATTTGAGCAAAAAAAAAAATGTTTACATTTTCCGAGAATTGAGCGACGCCCTTAGCGTTCACCACTGTCGCGATAATATGGAACCTGATGCAAAATTTTGTCGTTTGCCTGACCGTCGTGTTTTGTGTGTTGCAGAGGTGCGGGTGGAGTACCGCGGCGGGCTCCCGGAGCTCGTGGTGGAGCTGCCCTCGCGCAGGGAGCCCTGCTCGTTCCGGCTGCGCCCCGTGTCCCACGTCGTGGGCGACCTCGTCCACATGCTGAAGCTGGAGGACCGCGGCATAGACCGCGTCACCGTCCGCACCATGGGTAAGTCAGCTTGCGTTTAGCTAACGGGGTGCCACGGGGGGTGCTACGGGGTGCTGAGGGGTGCTACGGGGTCCTGAGACTCGCCGCCTTATAAACCTAAGTATATGGGGGGAAAACGTTCCCGACAGCTCAGAACCCCCTATAGGACCCCGTAGCACCCCAGCACCCCGTTAACTAAACACAAACTCAGCACTTCTAGACCACTTGTACTTTAGGGAGCTGCAGCCTGCCCCCCCCCCCCTTTCCCAACTGGCCCCCCTGGCCATGTAACTTGGGTTGTCGACCTACCGGCGCAAGTCCGTCGTGGGAGCGCGGTAAAAGCTGCCATAGTGCCATGCTATGGCGAGATAGGCGTGCCCTACGGTGATATTGAAACATATCTCAAAGTCTTTGTATCTCACTTTTGCCCCCAGGTGGCGTCCGCATCGGCTCTGGCAACTCGATCGAGTCTCTGCTGCAGGACAACTTCAAGCTCCAGATTAACGACGTCGAGTACACGGTGCGTGTGCCCCCCGTGGCCAGGTTGTCCCAGGAGCAGGCGCAGCAGATGTCCGACGTGCGCCTGCTCGTGATGCGGCTGTACGAGTCGCTCAACGTCCAGGAGCACCAGCTGCTCATGGAGCGGGAGCTGCTCGCCAGGCTCGAGGAGACCAAGACGGAGCTCGCGCCCATGGAGGAGGTGGGTTGGATGGATACTCTGTGCTCTCACCGCTCATCTCGCAAAGAGATGGCGTCCCTCAACTATTCTATCCGTTGCAGATTGCCCGGGAAATTTCCACTCAAGCCGAGTCGTGGGTGGTTATGAAAACTTTCTTCCTCCTCTTCCTAATGGGGGCGCAGTTTGGAGTTCTAGGAAGACTGACATGGTGGGAGTACAGTTGGGACATAATGGAACCGGTTACATACTTTGTGACTTACTTCACAGCCATGGGATTCTATGGATATTCACTTGTCACAGGACAGGTAAGGCAATCATTTTGGTTTTTGATTCATCTTTTGCTTTTTGTTCTGCATTTTCTAGTAAGTATCATGGTAAAATAAATCATCATTTGCTTTCAGGAATGTGGATATGAAGGATACCGTAGCCGTTCATTCCTCAGAGCATTCCATAGGTTGGCTCAGAGGAGGGGGCTTGATGTAGCTCGATACAATGAATTGAAGGCTTCTGCCTATCAGTTAGAAAAAATGCTGGCTAAACTACGAGACCCTTTGCAAGTACATCTTCCAGCTCGACCAGTAGACCTTCCATACACTTCCCAGCGCTCTCCCTTAGAACAGATTAGAAACTTGCTCAATATTGACAAATTTTTCAAATCTAGCTCTTCATCATCTAAACCGTCCTCTTAATTTTCTGGTATTAAATTTCTAGATTGCAATTCATATTTCTTGTGTCAAATATCATAACAATTCTCCACTACATGTGCACTATGATATTTCAATGCAAAAAATTGATCTGGAATATCTGTTGCAAAAACCGTTTTGAAGGAAGAGACAGCTTCGATTGTGAAAATTTTGTCATTTGTTCAAACAATTGAGTATTCAGATTTCCAATGGTGATTTAGTGTCACAATTAGATGGAACATCAGTGACATACCTACCTGCCTGTGATCCTTAAGAGGACCAGCTGGACTGATTCTCTAGGACCATAAAGGCAAAAATAAATAAAGGCTCATGTACTTTAATTTTAAATGGATTTTACATCCCTCCGCAATCTTGTCTTTGTAATACCTGTTTTTCCTTACATTCAGTCATTTTTTTTTCTGAAAAGCTCTCTTCTAAACTGTTTTATATTCCTGTTTTCTAGCATTCGTTGTGTGCATTGTATGGTACTTTTCATTCAACATTTTCCTAGTACCTTGCATTTGTGTTACATCATCTTTCTTTATTGTACTTAAACAATTAAACAGATTACCATCAACAGTCTATTTAATCAATGAGTTGGCTTAACCTTATCATTCATTACATTTTTGCTGAGCCTTTCACTTAATTAGATAGGTAGTTCAGATATCAATATGTATCTGTGAAAAGGGGTTTAACAATCTGGACTGGTTGCCTTTGTATTGCGATCAATTTAGTATTTTTTTATGAGTGAATGCTTTATTTCTTGATGTTAAAAACTAGCTTGACTATAAGCCTTCAAATCTGTGATGGAAGAAGTGCATGTTAAGTAACCTTGTGTGATCATCTCTCTCTCTCAGTAGGTGTACTTTAATCAGAACATCAGAACTGTAATCTGTTAGCATGTTTTGAATGTTTTGTACATATATTTTGAAAGACTTTCTTTACTTGATCAATCGTATGTATTTGTGCACAAAATACAAAACATTGTTTTATCTTTGTAAATATTGTTAATAGTAAGAGTAACTTTGTTCTAATGGAGGCTGTTATCTCATGCTCTTTACACATTTCTAAATGGATATTTTAAAACTGAGCTACCTTGATCAACTGCCCAACATGGCACCAATGGTACACTGGTACTAAGTGTGAAAGTGGGGAGAGAATGGGTAGTTGGTGTAAAAAATTGTTTTAAAGCACCAGCAGTAAAAGGATTTCCAAGAAAGACATATGTACTTTCAAAACCGTTTCTTTTATTTGTATTCATGGTCTAACAAGTGCCATGATGTATACAGGGCCAGTTGAGCTGAGTCCACATAAAATAATTCTGAGAAAGTGTCCTTTTATGTACTGGGAAAAACAAGCAAAGTGCTGTGTGATTTTCAACATGCTGCTAGAGCAGGGTCAAGAGTAAACTAGCACAAAAGAAGGAAGATTATTGTGATTATGTGAACAAAGATTTTAATCTATCTTATCTGTTTTATATAGTGTAGAGAAATCTCAGGCCTTAAATTTTGACCTCTGTATTGCTATGGTCTATTTCATTAAACATTTGAAATTTTAACACCCATTTTTATTCATTCTTCTGTCATATGTGTTTGAGAGGATACTAACATTTTTCAAAGCCTATTAACTGTTATATTTAACTTTCTCTGCTTTCATAATTCTAGTGTTCATATTTTTCCCAACCTGCCCAAAAGATTGTAAATAAAATAAATCTGGGAGGCACTACACTCTATTTTATGTTGCTTAGATAATTAAGTTTCATTGACTCTTGTTTAATGTTATATATTGCTCATGTTTTTGGGAAAGACCCTGCAGTGATCATTCTAGAATTTATAAATGGCTGTGGTCGAGCAGATGAAAATATGCCATAATTTATTTTCGCTAAACCAATTGATAATTTTGGTATGACGCAGGGGAGCTTGCTACTGTGGGGATTTAGTATACAGTTTTAAGGTGTTTTTAACCCAAATATTGTTTAATCCAGTTTGTATCTAAGTCCTGCCTTAGTTTTTTTTTGTCAGAAATCTAACGTTGAGGGTTCAAGAGGATTCTTATTCTTTACACTTTGTTACATTGTAAGGTTTTTCAACTCCTTTTCACCCCAACTTATGATGCTTAATTGGATTGATATATGAAGCAGTCAAAATTAAAGGCGTCTGCCACACTGAACACTATTACTATTGTTTATCATCAATGATCATAAAATTTCAAGAGCTTAAACTTCTTCATAATCTATGGCATTTAAAACAACTCTGTTGTCGTTCCTACGTTCTTCACAGGAAACAAAGGTTGTACTTCTTAAATTTAATTTCAAGACTTTACAAACATTTTGGTTAATACTTCATAACAAAATTGATCAGGGCTGTCAAATCAAATCATTGAACCTCATGAAATGTAACACACCCTTTGTTAATCCCGAAAGAGATGATATTTGTGTTCTTCAAGAAGGTGTTGTGCTGCACCAAATAAAATAGGTCCAAGGTTCCAAAGTAAAAAAAATTCTTAAATAATTTGGACATTGTTCTTTCATGATCTAAAATCCTAATTGAATATTTTACAACACGGCCTGAATCAGGGTAACAACTTAGCTAGCTTTAACCCAGAACTTGTGGAAACTTTTTAAAATGTTTAATTGCTTAGTATTGTGTAATTTATACTGCCTTCAGCTCATTTCCATCAACAGCAGGACAAAATCCAAAGTTTGTCAGAGATATGCCAAGATCATGGAACTTCTGACAATAATTATCATTGTCTTTCTTCTATTGCATTCTTTTTGTTGTGTTCTATCAATTCACATTATCAAATGCAAAGCAGCATAAAACTGTATGTATAATATATATGTAATATAGAGCAGGTTCAAGTAGATCACATGGGGTACAATTAAACAACAATTTGTGTCCCAATTTGAAATATTTATCTTCCTTACTTTGCTCTATGGATTATAGAAAACTCCCATCGCCAGCTAATTGACTTTTATAGTGCTCTACTCACACATGTGTTAAACACTAGTATGTAAGTCTTTGTCTGACTACCGTTGCTTTTTATATGGAATCCTTGCATACAGAGGCTCTTTTTTTGTATGGAGAAGGCCCAAGGGTTTTGGCAGTATTCTTTCACATTCTTAGTGATCTGTATTGTCCAATACCCAATCTTTTATCACAGACTTAAACTTAACTCTGAATTTTACATCCTTCAAATTTTCATACTTTTGAATGGTAAATTTATGGTTAAAAACTCTTATAGGGTTTTGTCCAATTATTTATTTTGCATTTAAAACAACATACCTATTAAAAACCAAAACAGACAAATTTTCTTATTTCTCTTATCAGTTAAAATAAAACGCAAATCATTAAACTTGCATCCCTTCCTGCTAGTCAGTGTTTTTTTGTTTGTTGAAGACTTGTTTTAGTAAAATTTGACTTTGTTCACAATCATCTGTATAATAAGCGCCATAATTAGATAAAGGAGTTCCCTTGTTGTTGAAGTTATTGTTAAATCAGTTGAAAGTTTATTGCTTTCTTTGAAAAAAAATAAATTACAAATACATCAAAAAACAGTACTATTTCTGGCTGTCCCCTACTGTATACTGTAGACGCTTCGTCTACCTGCCTAACGGGAGACAAGAAGAGACAGAGAAAAAAATTGCCCCGCCCGGGAGTTGATCTTAGGGCCGACAATTTTGGTTCGGATGAAGCTGCATGCGGTCATGTCGATTGTAGCTACAACTGTTTACCTGAAAAAGGGGGCGTGTGGTTGGTGGCGTCAGACATCGTATGTTGCCCCATTTGAGGCCATAAACAGGACGTCCCTGTTTGTAGCTACACGATTGTAGCTACAGCCGACAGGGCCCGAGTCAGCTTAAACTGAACCGTCTATAGACGAGTTCATTACTTCCGCCAATGCTAGAATATCAACCAGAAGTAAACAGCGCTAAGAACTAAAGAGAAAACGAAAGATATCAATGCATATCCGAAGCTCTCGCCTTGTCCAAGCACTCGGAGGGACAGGGGGCCGCGAAGGGCCCGATTCAGGAAAGCACTGCCTACCCTCCAGGCGTTTTCAGCGAAAATCATCGACCCACGCCTAGATTGACGCGGCGTCACTGCTCAGCTCTAGAAAGGATTTATGAACCTGGGGTCAAAAGAAGCCTAAACCCAAAGTCCCCGTCACGACAGAGGCCTTAGAGAGAATCCGTGGCCTACCTCCCAGGCGTCCAAGCGACAACTCGTGTCGCGGCGACAAGTGGTAGTGGACACGTCCCTGTTCATGGACACAAAAATGAGGTCACAAATGGGGCAACATACGATATCCGACGCCACCAGCCACACGCCCCTTTTGTAGCTAAACAGTTGTGGCTACAGTCGACGTGACCGCATGCAGCTTCATCCGAACCAAAATTGTCAGCCCTAAGATCCACTCCCGGGCGGGGCAAATTTTTTCTTTGTCGCTTTTTGTCTCCGGTTTATTAAGCAGGTCCGAGCTCAAAACTCGGCCCCGAAGGAGCCAGCTGGTAGCCGAGCGTATTAAAGCGTGATCGTTGGCAGATCGAGGGGATGGTCGGTAGTTCGAATCCCGTCCGCGATTATTTTTCCTGCTCTGCTGGCCAAGTCTCTTCGGGCGTCAGTCACAGCTGAGATGTGCATGTCTCCGTAAGTTGTCCTCCGTACCGTCCCGTCGTGGCCGAGTCGGTGGCGTCTGGCCCCAGTATGAACCTGGTCACTGGTTCGAATCTCGGCCGGGTGATATTTTTCGCGCTCCGCTGGCCATGACTTTACAACCGTGCGGCGTGATGGGCTGGTACTCAAACAGTCGCTGGTTCGAATCTAGTCGACGGTACCCTTTTGCCCCTCTGACGGCCATATGTTTCGGGTTGTGAGCCACAGCGGAGATAAGCTTCACCCATTCAAAAGCCTCAGCATTGGCTCAGTTGGTACAGCGCGCGTCCGAGACGCGGATGGTTGTCGGTTCGAATACTGACCGAGGCTCATTTTTCCCTATTTAGTAGTTTGCGGCGCGGGCA
>NW_026267199.1:830310-831534 GCF_000697945.3 Frankliniella occidentalis
CCCCCGTTTCTTCCCAACCGTTTCTTTTGATCGAAAACGAAGTACCGCGGTGGCACTATGCGGGTCAAACGGGGTCAAAACCATGTTTTGCAGGGACTCTGTATGAGGGGCATAAAAGTGCGGCTCCGATTTAGGGGTGAGTTGTTGGTGGGGTTGGGTAGTCGAGTTACCAGCCCGGGCCAAAAACGCTTCGCATTGCCTTGCAGATGGGATTGGTTTCAGCCACGCGGAGCAGCACCATCCATCCTGCTGAAGGCTTTCGCTTAAGGCTTTCGCTTAAGGCTTTCGCGCGTCGAAGGCTTCCCTGTCGCTCGCGCCTCTCTCGCTCAAGGCACGGCCCGTCTGGATGTAAGCCTTCACTGCTGCGGACAAGCTAAAGCGATTCACAGATGACTCGCCGTTTATCACAAGTGACTGAGGGCGGTTGTTGTTTTAGCCCCCCCCGCTTCCCCTAGTCAAATAAATAGGGGTGAGACATTCGAAAACTTGAATGCGCATGACAAAATTACACTCGCAAGAGATTGTGCGAAGAGCAGGTCACACACTCTTTGGTGGCGGAGAACTCCATTTTTTACAAAATGCACCACTTCTCGTCTGTGCATGTCTTAATGGTCACACACTCGTTTGTGTGACATTTAGTCATGCACAGAAAACGGATCAGATGCGCCTCTATTTGTAGGGCATGTAATACGCACGCGTGACCACATTGTGGCCAGGCGTCGCCTCTCACATGGCTCCATCCATGCTCTTGAAGACTCGGGACTTATATCCTCTGCAAGGCTTTCTGCTCGAGGCTCTGTTCTCCCCTCTACTCCACCGCCCAGGACCCGCGGGCGGGCGCGTGTGCCTGTGCGCATGTGTGTGTGATGAAAGTGAATTCAAATAGGAGATGGGTATACGAGATGCGAGGTTGGGTTGGGGCGGGGGCGGGGTGGCGCCTCGTCCTGCTTGGCTGATCATGTTGCGCTAGGTCTGCCCGGCGCCTCGCTCGCTGTGTGCACCGCTCCTCTCCCCTCCGCTTTAAAAGAAAACTAAGCTTCTTTTTCTGCCCCCTTCTTCTGTTTTGCCTTTTTTTGCGAAATGGGGTCAATAGCGAAGCGAAGGTGTTTTGTACAGGCCGCGCCCACTCGATTTGACCTTGGCCTGATGTTATTATTGTTTCAGCATCAATTCGGCAGGACGAACAAGACTATCCCGGTAAAGAGCAAACAAAGAGAAAAGGGG
>NW_026267199.1:831584-836763 GCF_000697945.3 Frankliniella occidentalis
TAAATATAAAACATCTTTTATAAAAAACAGTTAAGCTGATGATGTGTCAATTCCTTTTGTATATAAAGTATACAGGAAATCCCAAACGCTCCCTCACAGGATACGATAAATAGGGCGTTTTCTTTCTCTCCCCTGTACTTTTACTTTCAGTCTCAAACACAATACAAAAGGACTGCTTTTCTCTCGAAGTTTGATCACAGCTAGGTGTAAGTGAAATTGCACCCACTAGGCACTATTTTAATTTTTGTATTACAATACTATCAATCAAGTTTATCACATGTAGCAAAAATATTTTTATTATCTTTTTACCGTCATTATATTAACGCTTCCCAAAGAGATCGAAAACCACAATATCATTAAGAACATCGTAACACGCGTGCGGCATGACTGAAGCAGGCGAGCGCAGGCCATGGTCGACGGGCGGAGGCCATTACGCCGTGGCGGTAGGCCACCCATCGCCCTCCTGGACCTGATGTGATGTAAGGATTTAGAAAGGAGCTGTCTGACAGTTTGCTTTTGGAAATTATCCTCCGAGGGACGAGTTACGTGCTTTTGGTGGAACCACCAAACGTAACAACAAAAGATCTGAGCATTGTGAAGTAGAAAAAAACTACATATCTCTGAAGATGGGGTTCACGGGATGACGGCTGTCAGCGACAGACTTATGGGCAGCGCAAGGGAATGACAGAGCGCGAATGACAACAAAGTAGCCAGCCGTTTACGTGTCCGTGTTGTAAGCATGTACTGGTAAAACAAAGTTCGACATCCTACTTTACTAAGAAGGGAACGAAAATGTTGACTGTAGTGACACTCTAAAAAAGGCGTGGAAGTGTTCACGTTTCCGCCATCTGTGCTGCCCCACCTTTGCGTTAGTCGCGTAGTGACATAATTATCTAATACATGGGTGTTTCGCGCACGGCCCCATAATGTAATCACCTGGAAGCAATGTTCATCACATCTGTCTCTTTTCAGCTACAAGCGCCGGTGGCGTTGCGATCCAGGACGCGGTGCACCGTGCGATTCTGGAGTAAGCCGAGGATGCTCTGCTGGTGCCCGGCCGGCGCGGCCCCGTGGGGGCGCGCGTGGCGCAACCGGGAGGGCATTCGGGTAGATGGGGCGGCGTATCGAACGCGCCGGGACGTTGCGCCGCCGGGGGGCCGGGCGCGCCCAGCGCCGCGTAGTCCTAGCACACGGGGTACGCGATGTGCACCTCGGCGCTGCCCCGACGCACGGCCGACACGATGGAGCAGGCGGCGTCCTCGGCGCGGCAGGGGCGGTGCCTGCAGGCAGGGGAAGGGACACTGTCAACTTCCTTGCCGGACATTTCCATACAATTGCATAGGAAGGATTGGACTAGTTATTTGCAAAGTTCCGGAAGAAGAAGTAACTGAAAATTACATGCTGTCTGGTTTTGGTCACTTCCATAATCACATTTCATCATAAGTTTGTCAAAGTTCAAGCAATAAAATTTAAAAGGAGTCTTATTTTGGAAAATCTTGACATTTTACCTCAAATCAAAATGACCGTGACGAAACGACAAAAAGTCACTTGTGACCAGAAAAACCGAACTCGATATAAGGTAGAATGAAAATTGGAAGGGGAGGAGAGGAAATGGTATCTTACCTCGCCTGGTCAGAGTGGAGGTGCACCTTGGTGTAGCGAACGTCGGCACCCACCTCGAGCAGGCTCTCGATCCACGCGTCCGCGACAAGCCCTGTGGCACCAGAATCAGAGGATCAGAGCTCGTCAAGGGGCGTGCATATTTGAAATGATAAGTCCGTTTGGGTGCGGGTGGGGCGGGTGACGTGGCCCGCCCCGCCCCGCTCCGCTCTGCCCCGCCCCGCGCCGCGCCGCGCCAACCTGTCCCATCCCTCGCACGCGTACCAGTCTTGTGGGCGATCTGCTCGTCCAGGACGTGCACGACGTGTCCGCGCGCTCGCGCCAACATGCCGGGCAGGAAGCCGAGCAGGGGCTGCAACACAGCGAGAGGAAAACATGAAGGCAGGAAAAAAAAGGTGTGTGTAAGTGTCCGCGAAGAGCAATAGTAGGGCGTCGTTATTGGCACTAATATGACTCTGGCGTAAAGTATGACCAATCGGCTGGGCACATTACTCCCGGCCGCAGACCAGTACCGCAAAGAGGCGAGCGCTCGAGACGGGGAAGTGCGTGCAGAAAATTATGATGACACTTGCTGACTCTTGCGGGAGAGCATGTAACTTTCTCGGCCTCATACGTCAACACTGTGCCGATAGTGGAACTGGCAAAGAAAATAAGTTTCTCCCCCACCCAAAACTACTTCTCTACCGGATGTTAACTATGTTCTCAAAAAAACTCACTCAGCACTAGGAAATATAAAGTTAAGTGTTATCTTTTAGTTGCTGGCGGGAACTACTCGGATGGTTCCGAGGTCGGAGAATGTGCCGTGCCGTCGGCGAGGATGGCGCTGGCCGCGGACTCACCCAGAACTCGTTGCCAACCACCTTGCCCGCGCCGTCCACGGCACTCTCGTTGTTGTTGTTGCTCTCCGGGACCACGAAGATGAGGTCGACGCCGCCCTCCGTGGTGGTCACGGCCCTGGACAGCCCCAACGCCTCGCCGGGGTTCCTCCAGTCGCAGGCGTAACCCCGGATCGTCTGGGCGCCGTCCAGTGCGCCGTCAGTCTGCGAGCGGACCAGGTCGGGAGGGTCACAGAGGTCCGTCTGACGCAGGAAGAGGAGGAAAAATATGTGCAGAGCGCCTACCTGAAGGGACCTCGCCAGCCCCAGGGTCTCCTGCACCTGCAGCACGTCCTGGTCCACGCAGATCACCCGGCAGCCCTGCCGCACCAGCTGCAGGCTCAGCTCCCTGCCGAGGCCGCCGCCGGAGCCGGACACCTGCGCGTCGAACAGGAAAGGGTAAAGTGAAATGGTCCTGATCCTTCAATGAAACCAAAAAGCTGTACGTTCTTTGTGGCGTTCCAACGCAGTTGTGCCTAGGAAAAGGGGGGGGGGATTAACCAGGAAATCCAACCACGCGTTTTGTGCCGAAGACGAAGAAGTGTGAGTTTGTGCGGGGGTGCACAAATATCTCCGCGCGCGCCCGCGCTTGCGTGTGTGTGTGTGTTTGTATGTGCGCGCGCGCATGCGTGAGAAATGTGAATACTCATGCTGCGCATTCGTTGTGTTGCGAGTGCCCATATGCGTGCGCATTTTATATTCCACACCCTGCCGCTGGCTGAGACGAGGTCGCTTCGATATCGCCTGCGAGTCGCAAATGTGACTGTGGCCACGGAAATTAATCTACGATTCCTGCTATCGCCATCCCGATGTGTCTTCGGGCGGTAGCGCCTGTGGATCCCAGATAGACCACCCCGCCAGACACGCAAGCGTGGCAGTACTGTCTACCCACCAGGCGCGCTGGCCGCCGCCGCCCCAATTCGGCCATCGACCCCCTCGCCAAAGACCAGAAACGGCTAAATGTCTCACGCGTTGAACGGAGACCCTGATCCGACGACGTCACGAAGTGCAAGGCAAGCATGTACTGCTGATGGTTCCCAAGCAAAAAGTGATTGGAAACTACACACTCCTGCTAGTAAACCATAAGCAGTCACTTTTACTGCGAGCGTCGATATGCGGGCGATGTCGAGATACATAGAGGTGAGCGGGTTCGTACGGCTCCCAATTACTAATTTCCTGCCCCTGCCGTGCCCGGGCCCCACATTCAGACGTGGATCCAGATAAGGCGCTCCTCCTGAGGCCGTGACTTTGTGCAAAGCAGTCGTGGCCGGCGAGCGCGAGCAAGGTCCAGGAGGGCATGGCGGTGCGTGCAAACAATGCTGCTGTGAGAGCCATCCCGCCCGCAGCGGCAGAGGTCAGGCCCGGGCGGCCGGATGCCTCCGCCTCCAGCAGTCAGGGGCAGGGCCAAGGCCCGAGACTGGTCGGACGGGCCAGGCGCCGGGCCGGGGCAGGTGGCGTGGACTCACAGGCCGTTCCATATCCGTGCCATTACGACCAAGTCCAATTTTCGTTAGAATGTCAAAAATACAGGGGCCGCGTGCTTTTTCTGGTTGAATGTACCGGACGCAGGCGTGTGGTAGGTTGCATACTCGGGTGGGGCCGTCAGGCACCGGCTGATTGTGAGGAGAGAGTCGGTAGACCAGTGTGCATGCGGTACCGTATAACAAGAAAGATGCAAAGGTGTAATATGGTAATGTAAGCAGGAGTGTTATTTGGTACCACAGTAATTTGTTTGGCTGTTTATCAGCCCAAAAAAATGTTGATAAAAACAAATTACAGTGGTACCAAATAACAACATTCCTCTTACATTCGCTATCAAAAATACCGTGATGTTCATGCCTAACCTATCACTGAAGAAGTACAGTGAGAATTTTACCGACACAAAGCATTGAGTGAGCGGCTTAAAACTAAAAACCCCACCCTGTAACCCAAGTAATGTAGGGAAATTGCGAACTGTCTGCAGGTGGAGAGAAACAAAACTCGAGCGAGAAAACGGATGTTTCTTTTATTTCCGAAACAGCAGAAAAGGATGGAGCGCAGACACAAATTGGAGTCTCTAAAGAGGGACGAATTAGTGAAATTACATGTGAGCGAGCACGATGCGGGGTAGGGGGAGGGGGGATGGTCGTGCCGGTACCCTTGTCTGACCCACAAGGTACGGTCGCTGCTCGGGCCGGACCGTCCGGAAAGGTCGATGCACTCGGAAGGACAAGCAGAGACACTCGGTGACTCGGTGTGAGCACAACGCCCACGAAACGCGGCAGGGAAGATAATCTAACCGAGGGCACTTTTAGTTCCATTATAGTTTTGTTATGTGTTGTTTGTTTGTTTGTTTGTTTGTTTGGTTGGTTGTTTGTTTGTTTGTTCGTTCTCAGAAATTTTGATGTAAAGAAATTAAATATAAGGTAATTGCGCCTTTTATAGAGTTGCATAACCTACTATAATTATTGGCTATTTGCAAAGCTTACCATAGCCTGTCCCCTCTTTGGCGGACTGTTTGCCCCCATTTGGAAAACAACCTCGGTAATTCCTGTCTAAATTGCCATAGTAGTAGCCGTGTCGTCCAGAGCGACCACTGCCTCCCACTCAGCGGCACGTGTAGCCATAGCGCCTGCGGACCTCGGGTATGCAACCCCGCCGCGCTCGTGAGCGTAACAGACCTGCCTACCTCCCAGGCGCTCTGC
>NW_026267199.1:836813-842899 GCF_000697945.3 Frankliniella occidentalis
TGCCCGCGCCGCAAACTACTAAATAGGGAAAAATGAGCCTCGGTCAGTATTCGAACCGACAACCATCCGCGTCTCGGACGCGCGCTGTACCAACTGAGCCAATGCTGAGGCTTTTGAATGGGTGAAGCTTATCTCCGCTGTGGCTCACAACCCGAAACATATGGCCGTCAGAGGGGCAAAAGGGTACCGTCGACCAGATTCGAACCAGCGACTGTTTGAGTACCAGCCCATCACGCCGCACGGTTGTAAAGTCATGGCCAGCGGAGCGCGAAAAATATCACCCGGCCGAGATTCGAACCAGTGACCAGGTTCATACTGGGGCCAGACGCCACCGACTCGGCCACGACGGGACGGTACGGAGGACAACTTACGGAGACATGCACATCTCAGCTGTGACTGACGCCCGAAGAGACTTGGCCAGCAGAGCAGGAAAAATAATCGCGGACGGGATTCGAACTACCGACCATCCCCTCGATCTGCCAACGATCACGCTTTAATACGCTCGGCTACCAGCTGGCTCTTTCGGGGTCGAGTTTTGAGCTCGGTCCTGCTTAATAAACCGGAGACAAAAAGCGACAAAGAAAAAATTTGCCCCGCCCGGGAGTTGATCTTAGGGCTGACAATTTTGGTTCGGATGAAGCTGCATGCGGTCACGTCGACTGTAGCCACAACTGTTTAGCTACAAAAGGGGCGTGTGGCTGGTGGCGTCGGATATCGTATGTTGCCCCATTTGTGACCTCATTTTTGTGTCCATGAACAGGGACGTGTCCACTACCACTTGTCGCCGCGACACGAGTTGTCGCTTGGACGCCTGGGAGGTAGGCCACGGATTCTCTCTAAGGCCTCTGTCGTGACGGGGAATTTGGGTTTAGGCTTCTTTTGACCCCAGGTTCATAAATCCTTTCTAGAGCTGAGCAGTGACGCCGCGTCAATCTAGGCGTGGGTCGATGATTTTCGCTGAAAACGCCTGGAGGGTAGGCAGTGCTTTCCTGAATCGGGCCCTTCGCGGCCCCCTGTCCCTCCGAGTGCTTGGACAAGGCGAGAGCTTCGGATATGCATTGATATCTTTCGTTTTCTCTTTAGTTCTTAGCGCTGTTTACTTCTGGTTGATATTCTAGCATTGGCGGAAGTAATGAACTCGTCTATAGACGGTTCAGTTTAAGCTGACTCGGGCCCTGTCGGCTGTAGCTACAATCGTGTAGCTACAAACAGGGACGTCCGTGTAGGCGTTCGTGTTGGACGTGCGAGCTCCGCGGGGTTGCCTACGTCCTATCCACAGGCGCCTACCGGCCGTCCGGGATGTCCCCGATCGTGGCCAAAAATAAAAGTTGGTCCCAAATCCGGCTGCCAGAGTCACCTTAATCTGACCCGACTATACACGGTTAAAAATTTTCCCAGTAGGTACTTTTATGGAGGACGCTAATGGCATTCAAGAGCAGGTGTTGAAATGCAAGAAACTATTTTTGCAGTTTAGGAGATCTATTTTTCGAGTAAAATGATATCGGACGCTCCCAATCATATTAATTAGTGGGCAGTTGTTTGATTGTTTAAGGGATTACACTAATAGCTAAAGCTATAACACCCTCACTTAACTGTGAAAGCCCGCACCCCAACCACTAGTTGATACCCGTTTGCAAAAGACCAACAACAGTATTTCGCTCACTGCACGTACCCATTTAGCACCATTTCGACAAAGCTAACAGTGAGCATAGTTTACACAAAGGGAATCATTTAATTACTCTGCCTCGAAAAATAACTTACCATTTGTGTGTGGTTCGGCTGACCCCTTTACGAACTCAGAAGTCGTCCTGCGGTGGGATGAAATAAAAAGTACCACCCCATTTTGTATTTTTTTTATTATTTTTGTCCAATGCTTGAGTCCGGTGCCAAATTAGTTAAATGCACCTGCAGACGGGGCAGAGGCAACCCCGAGGCCCAAGGAAGGGGCTCCTAGTTCGGTGGTTTGGTGGTGGGGGCGGGGGGAGAGCACGAGGATGCGACGTCCATGCGCTAAATCAGCCCCCGTCGCCTGCCCCGGAGTCTCGCGGCTACAGAGCCTGATGACTCTCAATACCACTTTATGGGGTCGAGGAGGGACAAAACTGGAATGGTTGGTGGTGTCTTGGCCCCTCTCCAAGTAGCGAAGAGACGACGGACGGGTGGCTGCTAACTGGAATAGAGTCCCCCAGTCGTCCTGGATGACCCCGCCGTATAGAGGGCGTGGCTGTGCGGGCGGGACCGATGACATGGCGGCTGATGAGGCACGTCGCCGCGGGCCGGAAGATATTGCCTCAAGCTCTCGCCATCGCCGGGCTGCGTCCGCCGCCGCGGTCCTGCCGGCCCCTGCTGTGGGTCGGGCCAGCCAGCCGCAGAGCTTTTGGCGCGGCCGGCGGCGTATCTCTCGGACGCCTCCCTCCTCGCGGGGCACAAAGAGATAAGATGGGCAGGGCCGGGCAGGGCGCCGCGGGCTGCACCTCTGCCGCAGGGCCAGTCGCGCACCTGAGCGCGGAGAGCAGCGAGGACCGGGCCGCCCAGGCCGCAAGTTATATAGAGCGCGCGCGGGTGAGACGTGAGAGTGCTTTGGGATTGTAATCTACCCTTTTTGGTCGTCATCAGCATGTTCCCGAGTCAAGGGTGAGTGTAAAAAATTTGAATTTTTTCTAGACTTACGAGTACGGTCTCGTTGACTATTAAGCTCTCCTTACAAACGTGGCGCACACTTATTATATGCATGCATATCCATAGGATCCAGTTAGAGTATAGTATTAGAATGTGCACATTCTAAAATCAAGAATATCGTTTTCTGGGTGCACTATTTGACCAGACGCGCAGTTACTTGTTTGCAACATTATCGTATTCATTTCGTGGTATGTATGCCGCAACATTGATAGCTTTTCAAAATAAACTTACGTTGGGTATTTTGTTTTAAAAATCGAAAAAATAAACCAACCAAGCAAAGCGGCTGATATTTATTCTTAGTATGTTTCACTTGGGGACGTGGACATAATATGTGCCGCGACTCATGTTCGGACTCATGTGCAGATAGCCTTTGGAAGGCGCTCCTCTATGGCTTAACATGACAGTGTATTCATCTGCTCCAGTCAAAACAAAATGGCTAGCCCCTCTTCACTCCGTTTTGATCGAAAAATACGGGAGTAAAATAAAAATGCTAGGCGAGCGACCTAGCTAGCCTACTCTGGCGGGGCGATGCGTCCCCGGCGTGAGGACAGGTGCGATATGATAAGGCCGATAAGACGCTCGCGGGGGAGGGGTGGGGGAACGGGCGCGCCCAATGGGGGGGCATGACTAACCCTCAGCGCGGTGACGTGTATTACAATCCTATTAATACCGGAAATGCAATCACATCCTGTTGACCGGAAACAGCGATGTCTCACGAGGATGCGCATGCACTCGGGCACGCGCTGCTCCCGCCCCCCGCCCGCAGACACCTTCAGTTCCGTTGGTCTCGTTCTGATTGGATTCCGGCTCTGACCGGCGTACAAACTTCCTTTGACAGACGGAACAGTTTTCACTTTCTTGTCTTGGAGAGAATATGGATAGGGCGAAGCCAGAATGAGTGTGTGTGTGTGTGTACGAGGAAAAGGGGAGGTGGGGGGACTGTGTGTGAAAGAACATACTCTCTACCCTCGTATTTATCTTCCGTTGACAGATGGCCGCAGAGGCCGTCCCTTTCGTGGCTCCTAGTATTTGTTGGTAAGTCATTTACAATACATAATAAGTAGTTAACCCTCGCAATGGGGAGTCTTTCCCACGTGACAATAAACGCCCCTTTGGTGTCGCAGCGACGTTCTGGTGCGTGGCCGGGCAGGAGAACGCGGGCATGACCATCTCGCCGTCGCTGGTGGAGTGCTACAGCAACGCGTCGCTGCTGTCCGGGGACGCGCTGCCCACCTTCGGCATCGGCCAGCTCATCGACCTCATCCGCAAGGTGGAGAACTCCCCCTACACCCGGCTCGACCTCCGGAGCATGGCTGTGCAGCTGACGCACAGGTGAGGCGGACGACGGATAGAAATCACCAAATTATACCTTGATCACAAAAAACAAAAACAAAAAAAAACAAAAACACGTTTTTCGCTATGTTTTCTGACTCGTGGTTAGGGAAATACACTTCTTTATTTGTACGTGCAATAGCGACAGTGTTAAACATTAAGGTGTGCTTAGGTTCCGCCAGGACGGCATCCGTCGTGACCCTCGCACCATGGCCTCCGAGGGGGTGATCCCCTACACCCCGGCGGGGCCCGAGTTCTTCCGGCACACCATCCTGCTCAAGATGCTCATCCCGGGCAACGCGTACAACTTCCCCAACGCGAGCCTCACCACGGCGGAGCAGTGCGCGCTGCACTTCATGCTGTCCTCCACGGTGGACGACATCCAGCGCAACAACGAGGACTCGGAGTGCAGCAACCTGCGCAACTACGAGACGGACGTGAGCGGCAGCAGCACCGGCGGCGGCGCGTCCGGCTACCGGCAGCCGGGCGGCGGCGGCTACAGCTCGGGCGTGAGCTGGAACAGCCGCCGCTACCCGCAGCAGTCCACGCGCGGCCCGCGCCGCAGCCGCAGGGAGGCCGCGGCCGGCCTCGAGTCGGACGTCGAGATCCTGGACCCCACCCTGGAGTGAGTCCGCCACACCCTCCCCTGCCTACCGCGCCCCGCCTCGCTTGCGCTAACCCTCTGCCTCCTCTCTAACTCTCAGGGCGGAGGTGAACAAGGCCAAGTACACCAACTACGCGCACAGCCGCTGCCCCATCCAGGGCGGCGTGGTGTTCACCCCCTGGGGTGCTGTGAGCGCGGGCACCGTCATCGCCGGCATCGCGGCCGGGCTGGTGCCGCAGACCGTGTCCACCAGGGACCTGGCCGTGGCCATCCAGCGCTCCAAGTACTTCACGAGCCGCGCCAGCCGCCCGGGGATGTCCAGGTAAACACGCGATGTCTTGTTGACGGGTTCAATATTGTGTGCAACTATTTTGCCCAATGAAAGGGTCGATGAGGACAAAGTGAAGAAAAAATGAGATAATGTTGCGGAGATTAAAATTTGTAAACTTGGATTCGACCTCTCCAACATGCTGGGTATACTTGCGTCGCGCGTGAGCTACGAGCTACCCGAGCTACCACACAACTAGGGCTTGTGTGAAGATTGACTACGACTCTGTCCCCGCAGCGCCGACACGCTGGGCTCCATCAACAACAAGTGGGCGGCGACGTTCTCCGGGGACCTGGCGCAGGTGGCGCTGCTGCAGGGTCCTCAGGACCCCACCAGGATGGCGGTGGGGCTGCCCGCGGGCTGGACCTCCACCCTGGAGCCCAAGAAGTACTACCTGAGCCAGCCGGTGGACGGCGCCATGAGCGAGGCCGACGTGCGCGGCTGCATCGACGGTGAGGGTTGTTCTGTCGCACGAACGCGCGAGTCTTTCTCTCTTATTTTGGAGCTGCACAAAAACACCGCGCCTTATTCGCCACGTATCTGCAGAGTAAAAACGTATTTTTGTCTCGGTCGCAGGCATGCTGCTCGGGTCGAACGTCAACGACTGGTACAGCCGCTCCCGCTCCAACCTGCGTCTGTCGCAGCTGCTCGACATGTACTACTCGGAGCGCGGCGTGTTTGACCGCAACACCCGCGCCTGCCTACGCCGCGAGCGCATCGGCGACGTGGCCACCACCACGGCGCTGGACGCCCAGGTAACTGCACTAGAAAAACAAAGGTGCCAAGTCGTGCCCCAAAAGTGCTAAAAATTAGTGCTTTTGTAAAGGCACTAAACCTTTAGTGCCTTTGAAGGTGAAAAGTAGGACTTGGCACCTTTGTTTTTTAAGTGCACACCTTCACTCTCTCTTCACTCCCGGGTTGTCTATTAACGCTTGGTTCATGTACAGACGGAAGCTTTCTCGAAATTCTACGGCGCCAACAACCCAATCACCGTCACCATGTCCGACGACGTCATCACCAGCCTCTCGGACACCGCGGTCAACAAGCTGCAGTCTTTCATTCGTACGTAGGACTCTTTTTTTTAGAGGTTACCAAAAAACTTATCCGAAATGAGAGATAGTTAGTGGATGTTTGTTCGACCCG
>NW_026267199.1:852437-871712 GCF_000697945.3 Frankliniella occidentalis
CAAGTCTCACCTGCCTTGGTACCGTCAACGTACTACAAGAGTGTATGAGCTTGCACTAAATTGTAACCGCAGGTTAACTATGATTTAACTTGAAAAAACAAAACAAAAAACAAACGGCAATATCTGCACAATCACACTGGCAGATAAAGAATTTATGTATTGTATATACGACGACGGCAAGAATCTGCGCGGTTCGGCCCCTGAAATTCAGTTTAATGCGCGTGAGCCGGCGTGAGCTAAGTTCACGGCCACCATAGAAACGACTGCGCAAAAGTTTGAACACGTTAACTTTTTGGCGAACATTTACCTCAAGGCAATGCCGGGACAATTGCTCTGACGCCCGGGTGATGCTTATGTCAGTCATCACGTGTCTCCCTAATTGAGCAAAGTGTGGAGTCCGGCCGCGAGTACTCTTCCAGTGACCAGCAGGGATCCCCCATCGGTTTTACGTCGGAAGACAAGCTGATGGTGCCAAACGCACCGTCAACCACCCTTGGTGCAATGGTAATGTACAAACTATATTGCGAATAAATTGCAAAGAAATACTTAATAGCCTATTTACTTTCCCTATCAACAACACGTTTTTGTTGGTAACAATATTGTAGCTACCGTACCATTTCGTGGATTTTTTATAGCCAAAAACTAAAACCCTGATGAGGAATTTGAGAGTGCTCATCATACAGTAGTTATAAGAGTATACTATATACTAAATAAGAAAATCCTTTGTTGGAGCAGGTTAGCACCGGGACGTGTTCCACGGCTCATAGGAAGTCAGGGACGATGAGAGTCTAGATCGGAACGCGGTGACGCCTCCAGCCCCGCGATAGAGATGGGCGAACAGGCCAGTTCGAATTTGAACGAACTCGAACAAATTTGGTCCAAAAATCTTCGAACGAACACGAACACGAACAAGCATTTTTTTCTTCGAACGAACCGAACCGAACAATGTAATGTTCAAATTCGATCCGAACACGAACAATTATTACCAATTTTTCTTGCTTACGCGTTATAAAAGCTATCCATTCTGGTTTCCAACAGTTTCATTAACGTGTGAACTTGTAGTTATTTATTAAACTGCCACTGCCCCCTCAATTATACCCATTTTTGAGGTGAATTTCTGAAACATATTTCAATTTTGTTCGCCTACGAACTTCTGTTCGAGTAGTGTCCGAACATTTCGAATCCGAACACATCATGTTCGTGTTCGAGCGATCACGAACAGCTCGATGTTCGTTCGAGTTCGATCGAATGCGAACATGTTCGCCCATCTCTACCCCGCGAGCCCCGCGCCAACAGGGTAGCTTGGCACATAACGACCAAGGTCCTACCTAATCGCATAAAAAGAACCCGCCTCTGAGAAATAATAGTATGAATAAAGCTCACGACAAACCAATTTGAATGATGAAGCATGAGGCCACACACACACACAGAAAAAGGCTTCGCTGTAGCGACCATCGTATGGTTAATTCAGGGAGCACCATTTGGTTTCCATCACGTTGTAATTGTTGTCCCAACCATATTTCATGGTGCTCCCTAAGCCAACCATATGATGGTTCGTTACTAGTGCTAATCATTTCTGAGGGGGAACAATAATTCTAAAATTTTGATGCACAATAGATTAAATCGTTTTCGCCTTGGCTCTCGCACAAAGAATCCTACTTCTTGCATCTACTTGTGCACACGGTTCAGCCGCTTTGCGAGCTGTTCGCGTGGACCGTTCGGAGCTTATGGAACGCTTCTGGTTGAATGCAAAACGTTCGAGGGTCCGGCGCGCCCAGCAACTGCCAGCTTTTGTTCTATCCAGTTGCGTCAACACGAATAGTCGAGCCGCCCCGCCCAGCCTGCACCTGCATTGTCGCCATCCCTCTTCATCTCTGTCCAACACCCACCTGTCTCCATCCCTCTGCATAGAACGCTCTCCCTCTCTCTCTCTCCCGGTGGCACGGCGCGCCGCTGGAGTGCACGGCACGGCCTAAGCAGAACCGCACACGTAAACTCGCACTGCTCGCAATTAAATACAGCGGGCAACGGCTACTGCAGCAGCCCCTTAATTAGATCCAAAAGTTCCAACAGCGTTCAGTTATGTTTAATCTTAGATAATTGAGGAGCTTGTGTTTCAAGATATTATCGGGATCAACCATTCGAGATTCCACCACTCTGTCAATTCAAATGAATACATTGTATACCTTAAATAAAGCGCACATATGGCGTGTGTACTTTAATTAATGTATACAATGTACGCATTTGCGTCGACAGAGCAAACGTATTCCCCCAATTTTTGTGTTATGAATTACATCTGGATTCTGCCTAGATCTGCACCGGGAGTGTCCATACGCACAGACGACGCACGGTCTGGTATTATTGTAAAGGAAAATTTATTTTAACACACCATAAAATGTTTTTTTGTTGTTTTTGTTTTTTGTACTCTCAGTGAGGGAGTCGAGCCCGGGTTGAGCTCCCCTCGCGCCCGTTGCTTGTTTACTGCTGGCCGCGAGGAAAAGCACCTCCGTAGCCACTGGAGTGGAGGCAGACGCCAGAGGACGACCAGCTGACCATTACGTGAGTTCGTTATTGGTCCGACACGAGCCCTGCCGGTCCTGCCCAGCTGCAGCTAGACAACACGACTCCCAAACCACGAAGGCCGACCCCGACCTCTCGCCTGTTTTTCGACCCGACCCCATACCGCCCATACTTCGAGCCAAAATCTCGCCCGCTGTGATCTATCTCTTGTCATTAAAACGTTGGAGTTGGAGGTTGATTTTTGTGACATTTACAGCGAATATAAGTCGGTACAAGCAGCAAAGTTAATTTTTTACTTGGTTTTCAAAGCAGAGGGGTGGGGTGCGTTCATGATGTCACATCAGTACAGTGTTTTTTCATGTCCAAGAAGCAAATCTAAGCGGGTCGTAAGCTCGTCCGAAAATTGAACTTAGTTCAGAAGTGTCTAGTGACTGATAGACCCAGCAGATCTGCCGAACGGAGTAGCCGGCGCCGGCGCAGTGAGATGGAGCTGGCAACTCTGTTTATTAGCGGAAGGGTGAGCCTGCTTGATAGTATATGCTGAGTGCAAATTTAAGTGATGGTCGGTGATGGTCTTGCATGTACTAATGCGACGCCAGTTATTCGTATGCAGCAATCAGAAATAATTGTCTGAACCCTCGTAAAATTGCCTGCCCACTCCTTTGCTTTCTGCTGCTCGATTGTGGAGTTTGCGCCCCCAAGCCACCGCAAGATTTTTTTTCCGGACGCAAGAAATAAAATAAAAAAGTAATAATGAGGCAGTGACTCCGTCTCGCCACCATATAAACGTTATATGCAGGCCTCCAGACCGTGACCTTGCACCCCGAGATTGACAGCCTTCGAAAAGCTTTCACGCATCCGAGCTCGTCCGGCCGGGGAAGGGATCTTCCAGAATTGGCCAGAGCCTGAGTGGTACACAGTTTTCAAGTTCAAGTTTAGGATTTTTATTTTTATTTTTGTTAGCTAATGTGGAGCACAATCCTCACATTACCAAGAAGTGTAGCACACTATCACATTACCTAATGTATAACACTTAGTTCCTCACATAAGGTAAGGCGTAAGGCGTCGAGCACTGTGTTCTACATTAGCTAATGTGAGTCACTATGTGTTTTATGTGAGCTAGTGTGAGGCACTGGGTGTTCCACATTAGGTATTGTGGGGCACTAAGTGTTCTACATCAGGTAATTTGATGCACTAGCGCTCTACATTAATATTAGGTAGTGCCACCATGCACCGCATTAGGTAAGGTATATGGGGGTTCGGCCGCGTTTCTCACTTTATTTAACAGTGTAACACAGTGGCATACGCTTCCCGACAGAGGTTGTTCAAGGCCGCGCCACAAAGTTGTTTGCTTCGTTCACTGTTTCCTTCGTCGGAGGTGTCACGACGCGATGTGCGCAAATGAGCCATGTGTGTATTTTTTTTAGAGCAGGCGGGCGGTTGAGGAGAAACTCTTGTCGTATGTAGTACACTGAGATGAAGCGTGTTCAACACGCAAGCACTCAGCGGAAAAACAAAGGCGACGCAATAAGTCATACCTTTAAAAGGTGCAAACTTGCAAACTGTTAGACTGGAAAGTTTAACTGTAAAACGTTTAATTCTAACACTTGACTTTGCACACTCCAGTCCAACACACTCCCATCAACAGCCGCGAAAGTGCCACACGGTGTAACAGTGACCCAAGAGATTTGCGACGTTGATCACAATAGATGTCAGTATGCCTTTAATAAAATTTCCGTGATCTGCGGTGCGTTGTGACTACTTTGTAAACCCGCGAAGGTGTACTGTACTTATTGTATGCGGTTTCTCTCGATTACATACGTTGATGTCATTGGTCAAGATTTCACAGTCAGAAATAACGTCACGAAATCATCCTTTGACGTCCTCCTGATATAATTTCTGTCCTTCTGACTCGAACTACACTGGGAAAGGGATCGTACAGAAACTACGTCCGTTTTTCTCAGAGTAATTCGGCACATTACGGGAGCTCGGCGCCTGCGAGACTCAGGGTAGGCCACCCCGCATTACAGGGACGCACTGCAGGCAAGATGTTGCCTACCCACCAGGCGCTATTAGAGCTTGCGTATGCGTAGGCTGAACTTATATCGTACTTTGACGAAAAATGTCCTTAAATTTTCTTCCCAGACTCGGGTAACTTTAAAGTAACGAATACATTCGTAAAATAACGGACACAAGAAGTTTTGTAACAAACTCTCTAACGTTTGTGACAAACTTACATTATTAGTCGTAATGATGTCATGAACAGTTCGTACCCCAAATTGACGAATAATGCTCAATATTTTAAAGTTTGAAATATTATTACTCGTGATATGGCAATTATCGGGACCCAGGGTGTTAACACCGTACTCACCCTCAACGTGTTAAATGAAAATAAAGCTAGTATCTTACCGAAGTCGTCATCCGATGTTAATCCAACATGAGGGTTCAGAAGGCTGAGAGACACGACACTACAAAACGCACTGCACTCTACACTAATTCGCCTACTTCTATGTCACGGCGTTTCGGCCGGGCGGTCCCGCCGGCGTCATGGAGACCGGCGGTAAACGATCGCAAACCAAACCGTCCTCGGAAAGTAAAGCGGCACGAGCGGAGCGAGGAGCTGTAGCGCCGCTGGCGGCCCGCGCCGGACTGAGCACTGAATGAGCCGGCTTCCCGCCCCGCCCCGCCTCGTCCCGCCAATCTACGCAGTATCCTCCGCCCCACCCCCTCCTCTTCCGCATGCACACCCAAGAGTTCATCTGCGAAAGGCGGCCCACACATCTACCTTCCCCAAGTCCGAGGCTCACGGCGACTTGTTTCCCGAACCAGTTTCTCACGTCCCGGCATTTCTGAGCGTCGTCGTATAAAAGAGAGCCGTAAAATCCTTCAACGCGTCGGTTCCCCTTTCAATGACACTGCGTTGTCGTCAGTACTCAATAAATGTGTCATCAAAAGTCGAAAAAACTTGCATTTTTGCTTAGCGAATGAGCTAATGGCTAGGCTAGACATGAACTTGCAGTATATTTTTCGGGCGCGGACGTTTTTTCATACTTATTTTTCTTAAAACTTCAGGATGTTAGTGAGTGGAGCGTCCGGCAAGGCCAGTACAGCATTGCGATGCGTTCCATTCGGCACGAAGGTGAGGTCAGTTTGATCCCTCACCTGACCCCCGCCGAACGAGACCCCACCTCCAGCAGGTCCATGGGCGGTCCCCACGCTCTGCAGCGTAACGTGGTGTATAATGTGTATATACAGGGTGGTCCACAGACCCCTTCCGTTATTTTGCTGATACTGTACCGGATGCAGGGCGTGCGGGTGGGTTGTATACTCGCACGGGGCCATAAGGCGCCGCTGTGAGCGACGGTAGGCAAAATAAAGGAAGATGTCTATGGACCACCCTGTATGGTGCCAGAGCGACAACAGACGATACCCAATAGCACGACGCCATTTCATTATTTTTCGAGACACAAAAGAGAGCTTTTTCCAAACACATATTTTGCTCAGTCGTTTCCCTTCTCTTTATTGACCTCATGTCTGCAGTGTGATGCCGAGAGCACGACCTCGCTATGAGGCCTGGTGTGGAAGTTTCCTAGCATTAGATAGATTCCTCTGACTTTATTAACATACGGCCGGGTGAGGGCGTGTGTTTTGGGTTAGTTGGCTCATGAAGGTTGGCGCGCGCATCCCGAGCACTGGTCAAACAAAGGATGGACTCCATCAGGGCCGGACTGGCCAAAAAGGGGCGGGAAGGATATCAATCCGGGCTCCTGCGGACCCCGTTCAAGCATTTTAGCCCTGCATACAGGCAAATTACCCGCCGGGCCCTGAAACCCCTGAAACCGTAGTCTGCCCCTGGACTCCGGCACCTTTCTCTGGGTCTTAATTATTTTCCGTATGAAATTAAGGCTTTTGTAAAATCACGACACTCTTTAGTGCCGCCTTTGGGAACTGATGACTATGTGTGAAAAGAAAGAAAAAGGAGTAATACCACCCGTCCCATAGGCATAGACGCCGCTGCACAGTTCCGTTCGCACCCTTGGCGCCCGACCGGCGGCCCGTACGACCCTCGCCCGCTGCTCCCATGCACGATGCTGGTTTCCACCGTCACATTATATGTGTTTGGTTACTTTTCGAGATTATTCACATATGTCAAAGCGCTCTATGGTGGAATTTTACCGCGGGTCTGTAAGGGCTCGTGTCGTGGTCGGCTGTTGTTCGGACAAAAGTCAACACTGGAAATACAAGGAAGGAATATCGTGCCCTTGAAAATGGAAAAACGTCAGTGACTGTAAGGAGTTAAAGGGCTGCGGGTTCAAAAGTCTTGAGAGTTTCCGACCAATGGGAAAATTTTGCGCTTTCACGCATGGTTCATTATCGTTTCGCGCCCTATTTAAGTCGTAAAACCTTTTTTCAATTCATGTGATGCCACATCGGTTCATGTAACAACTGTCACATGGTTAAATTGATGTCACACCCATGTAAACGTGAATCAGCTGGACGAAGCATGGTAAATTCTAGCTTCGCGAGACTTAAACGCCCGAGCCTTCGCCTTCCCTCGAAGTGCAAAAGAACCTTGCGCCTCTCCTCCCAGCCAGACCCACCAACAAGCACAGTCGTTCAAAATTGGTCAAGTTGAGGTATACATGAATCTAACAAATCACTGTGACGTACTTCAAACCCTTAAATTAGATGCCATATTTTCAGATCAAATTGATAAAATAGTGATTGATAAAGTAATATCTGTGATGTAAAAATTGATTTTAGAAATGTTGATATCAAATTCTTCTGATATCAATTTCCAATCACGTATAACATGTCAAAATTACAACAATTTAGTCTCAAAATGACATAAAATTGAATGGTTTTCAATACGCCACAGTGACTTGTCAGATTCAAGTCAGTGCAGCCGAATCTGGCCTATTCTTAACGACTCAGTGTTTGCTGGTCAGGAGACGCGCCACTACATACGCACCTCAGCTGCTCTGCATAGCCAGCTGACCCGGAAGTCTGTCTTCCACGCCCTGAGCGCTCGCTGGAGACACGACGCCGCGTCGCCCCGCCCCTCGCCGTCTGACACACACGCAGGCGCGGCAGGCGCGGCTGGGCCGCAAAGAAAACCTCCAAAATAGCAGCAGGAATGTTCATAGTTTGAAGGTCCCCTCGCGTTTCGCGCCCAAAGCCGAGCAGACGGGCGGACGCTGGCGGGGCGGATGCGATGGCCGCCGCCGCGGGCTGGTGTGCCGTGTGGGTGTCGGCTCCCGTCCCTCCCCCTCTTCCCCGTTACTGCGGAGGCCACCGTGGCCCGGACGTGGCCCCCGCATGCAAAATTTGTGGTCGGATACTTTTCACTCGGGGTTGAGATTCATTTTTTTCTCACCGGCGGAGACCTTTCCTCCCGTACAAGGGAACGGCGAAGGCCCAAGTGACCTACAAGTTACTGGTATAACCTGCGGTTCATCCATGGGGGTGACTTTTATTGATCGATCCTGTTCTCAATTATTTTAATTTTCGCATTTTTTCTTTTTATCGAGGGGGGCGGAACTGGTCAGTGTGTTACCGGGTGGGACTCCGGGCAGACTGTTCAAGGCGGCCAGTCAGCCGTGTGCCAGGCGCCTTCTGCAGCGAGCCGTGCAGTGGACTGGTCAGTGCAGCCCCCCACCCCCTTTCCTCTGTCAGCGCTCACCATGCTCACCACCACGCCGACAACGCGGCGGCCAAGAACCAGAACCAGTCCACATCTCGATCCAAGTAGGTCCCGCGCCGCTCGGCTAGAGGAAGGTCAAGACATGGTCAAGGCGCAGGAGGGGGGGGGGGGTGCTTGCGTAGTTTTACATATGAATCACCACATTAACGCACACTTTCTTCTCAGCCATTTAGCAGGGGGAACAAAATCATCAATTGCTTGCCTCCCCCCCCCCTCTTTTCTTGACATGACCAGCACCTCCTAGAATTACTCTTTCCAGTATTTAGCACGTTTACTTCTCACTGCCACATCCAAGCAACTCCAGAGTCTGTCGAGGAAGAGGCTTTAAGTCCTAAATCACATGATACCTATCATGCGACTAGTCGCCTAGCCTTTCTCTCAGTCGCAAGTTCCTAATCCACAGAAGATCTGGTGATGGTGTGACACCAACCAGACAGTGACGAGCCTAGGCTGGGGCGCTTCAAATTAAAAGCCGTTCGAACTTACGGACGGCAGACCCAAAATATGCTTAAGGGACATGCAACAATAGAAACTCTACGGCAACACGACATTTAAAAGTGCAGATCCTTAGGAATGCGGGAGCGTCCATCCCGTGCGTGCGACTAATGATCCCGATCCCGATGTAGCCTTTCGAAAGCTCTCAACTCTTTTGTGTATCCTGAAAATGCCCATATATCCACCAATCGCCTTTAACTTTCATCTCTCCAAGCAAAAATTTATAGGTTTACATATATTTGCGTTACTTTCGGTCTGCCGCGCATAGGGCCCGTGAGGACGCCCAGCGAGTAGGCAACACACTCGACCTGCACGCTCGGTGGGCAAAAGGACACACGGCGACTGCGCTTCGTGCGTGCGTCGTGCGTGCGTGCACGCGAGTGTGCACTCGCGTGACCTTCAGCGCTCATCGCGTTAAAGACGCATGGCAAAGCAGCTCGCTACCTATCCAGTTTTAAAATCTCAGCGAAAACACGTGCAATCTGCTTTGATAGTTTTCACGGACCTCACCGAGAAACGCGGTTAAAAGTGTAAAATTGAAAGACCCAGACCAATTGTTGTCACACAACAGGAAGGTTTCCACGATACATTTTTTTTTTTGAATAGTGGAATGCATCTACGCCTACCTCCTACGCCACACGCACACACTCTGTGCCGAGGGGTGGTAGGGCCCCTAAGCAGGCGCTGGATGCAGCACACTGCATTGCCGCTGCTTGTGTTCCTCTACGGGTAAGCCTTTAACAGCTCTGCGGGAAGGTTCAATGCCTCACACAGGAGCTGCTCGACCCGGCGCTCAGTGCCCCTAAAGCCGTCTACACACGTCGAACAATCCGCTGAGGTCTGCTTAGGTAGCTGAGGTGCAGCGCCGCCCGCGCAGCGCTACGCCACGACGCGTCGCGACGCACCGCGCCCGTCCAGGAATAAACAAGTTGTCTAAAATAAGCACGAGGGACGGGGACGCGGGGTGGAGGGGATGGTCGGTTAACCGGGGAGAGAAAAGAGAGAGGAAGAAAAGAGCAAAAAGGCCCGCGGACGGACTCTCACCCTCCGGCGCTCACCCCCAGGGCTGCGAGCTCCGAGTCGAGTCCTTCGTCGCCCTCCTCTGATCTTGGCTCATGACCTACTCGGGCCTGTCTCGTCCACTTCCGAGAGGTCCTCATTGAGCCAACAGGGTCCTTGGTACCTCGTGGAGAGTAAGTACCTACTAGCAGTATCGGTGTGTTGTGTTCCGTCCGTCCCTTGGCCCCCGTAAAACGTGGATCCTCGCGTAACCCGAACTCCGCCGAAAGCGAGGTTCAATGCCGTTCCGACACAAATTTATAGCTTGCAGCGTAGATTTTGTAGTGAATTGTTCTCACGTTTTACTAGTGCGCTGCTTTTTGAGAACGAGTCAGCAAACGAAATAATCAACCACTGGCGTTGCGAATCTAACCCATCTGCTTCGGAACAGGGACCCTCACTTATTTTGGTAGCAAATACCTGAATTTCAGATTATTTTCTGCTCTAAAACTGCATGGGGTTGGGTACTCTCTTTGAACCATTTTTGAACGTACTGGCGCTAAGCTTGGTCCAGGATCGGAAAAACATAAGAAAAGTAACAAATGAATTCTAATCTCCTTTCTTGGAGGTAACTCAGAAGGAATTATTTTAAGTATGTTAAATGGTAGAATTTGATAGTGGAAATTCTCGGAAGATCAAATGGAAGGTCCCAAGAATACATGGTTAATCTTTTCTGTTTTTACAGTGGCTACTGTGGCTATCATGAAAAGGGGTCATAGCGAGTAAAAGCGCCAACCTCGGGACTTTATCTGGGGTCACTTGTAAGGAATTGCTTCCGAGTACTGAGATATATGGTCCTCCAAATTTAATTGCAAATTATTGAGATCAGAATTTTTTATACTTACCTTCTTTTACTTTTAGTTTTAATATTCCTCTGCAAATATCCCCATCCGTCGCTTTTTTGTTGCGGCGGATGCAGCGCCTTGTGAAGGAAATATAAACAGAACTTTCAGCAAGTTTCAGCGTAAATAAGTTTACCGACATTTTCAAAACAATTTTCATTGCGTCAAGTGTAATGTTTTCTATCGATACTTAGGCTGACTCCTGTATTCTGTTATCTCTCTCTCTGTAAGTACGGCTCTCGTTTAAGCTACGACCCCTTTCATTGCGGTTGTGAATGAACTGCACCACTGCTTCACCCGGCCTGTACACCGGGTTACTAGGGGCTGCTTGACACCCAAAAAATAATAGTTGTCCTTCTCCTTGGTTGGCGAGTAAGCATTGACTGCTTAGCTGCCCGAATCGGTGGTGGATGATAAAGAGTATGTTTTATCAGTCAGTTGATATTCCTTTCAAATTTTGAGTGTTCCAGGCTTAACTCCCAACCTATAATAATTATTTGATGTGAAGTGCAATAGTTAATAAGCTTCCAGTGTTCAGGTTCTGCTTCTTGTGATGAACAAAATTATCCTTTTGTGTTAATCTTAACTATCCATCTCCCTGGATTCCAGGTATTGAATGAAACTTCGTCATGGAAGCTACAGACAGTAAAGGTCCCGAGGCAATAGCTACTCCTAAATTGAGTCCTAAGGAAGAGGTGAAAACTTCCCCGAACCAAAAAACAGAGACTCCAGGAAAAATTGCAGTTGAAAATGGCAGTGTCAATGGAGACCCTCAGAAGAAAGCTGAGGTAGAAAAAGAAAATGCCGCCAAAGCAAAAGAAGAAAATAAAACACCAATGAACTCTAACAAACAAACTGAGTCAGCACCAGTCAAGCAGAATAATGTATGAATTTTCAGTTTAATGAACTGTTGTTCTCAATGTCATTGACATTCAAACACTCTTTAACATTATGCTCTTACTTACAGAACAAGCCTGCTGAGTCCACTAACAAAAAATCATCACGTGAAGAAAAGTACTCTCGCAGGAAGGATGAACGCAGTGTTGAGCAGGTTATGCGTTCTCTCAATTCTTTTGAAACTCCTCAAGAGAAGCTTGATGCTCTTGTTAAGAAGTATGCAGAAGTTGCTGATGAGAACCGTAAATTTCAAGTAAGTGGTCTTACTTTTCAGTGGTGTCTGTCAAAGTTGTCCTTCAATCCACATTTTTTAACTAACTTTTTTCCTCTTTTCCAGACTCAATCAAAAAATATTGAACGCAGGTTAACTCAGCTGGAACGAGAAAAGGATTCTGCTCAAAGTGAGCATAGCAAAGCTGTCCTTGCTCGAAGTAGGCTTGAAGGCCTTTGCCGTGAACTTCAAAGGCAAAATAGGGCCATAAAGGTAAATTAAGTGGTACAGTAATTCTGTCATTTCTTTTTCCCTTCAATTCCAAATTACCCATCCTATGATTATTGTTTATTTATGTATCTTTTTGTTTATCAGGAGGAAAGTGTTTTAAAGATTCGTGAGGAAGAAGAGAAAAGGAAAGAAGTTTCTAATAAGTTCCAAAGTACTTTAGCAGAAATTACTTCTCTAATGCAACAAAACAATGAGAAAAATTCCAAACTTCGCGATGATAATATTGAAATGACCACCAAATTTAAATCTGTGTGTGAACAGTATGAGCTCAGAGTTCAGGTATGTCATCTCTTAATCTGTATTTCTGCTTTTGGAAATTGTGATTCTAGTAGTTGCTCTCACTATTATAATTGTAATGTCTAAACTTAAACTTGAAACTTTTATCATAGCAAGTTGAAAAGATATCAAAGCAAATGGGACTCGAAGCCCAATTGGCTGATGCGAAACTTGCCAAGGCACAACTGGAGGGTAAAGCAGAAAAGGAACTTCTTCTACGTGACAAGCAGGAATTACTTTTGGTAATAAGAAACAACACATAAACACTTAACTTGTAATTTATACTCTTATCACCCACATAATGCAAGCAGATGTGACAAAACTTAATGCTGTCTTTTTTCCTCATACTTCAACAGGAACTTGCTCAGTATCAGGTTAGAGCCAGAGAGCAACAAGAAACGGAGCTAAGACTCCGTGAACAGGTGGAGCTGTATACCAACAAGTATGATGAATTCCAAACAGCCTTGTCTCGCAGTAATGAAGTTTTTGGAGGGTTCAAAGAAGAAATGGAAAGGGTTGGTTAATAGTGATGATTTGAATAAACAGTTAATTTTATCAATCGATTTCATCAAAATTTTCTTTTATTTCCTAGATGTCAAAAAAAATTGTTAAACTAGAGAAAGAGACATCTACTTGGAAACAACGGTGGGAGAAGAGTCACCAAGCTCTTCTTGAGATGGCCACTGACAAACAGCAGAGGGATGCTGAACTGGCCCTTGCTAATCGACAGCTGAACCAATTACATAAACTTTGTCGAACTCTCACTGAGGAACGTGCTAAGTTGATGGCTCAAATTAATGCTGTTGGTGAGTTTTTATGATTATTTTGAATTTCGCATTGTGAAACCAATGCATTGGACATTAATGCCCATTTAAGTTTTAAGGTTTGAAGTAATAACTCAGTTGTATTTATAGGATATTCAATTTACAAGCAAAAATTATTTCTGTCAGTATATAATTAAGGGTCCAGAAACAAATTAGCAATTTAGAAAATGATTTTTGCATAAAATTTGTATTTTTTGAAAACAATTGTGGCCATACATCTATCTATCTTATGACTTTATATTGCCAACAGGTGCTCCATCAGATTCTGCTAAAGAGGAAAAGCTGGCTGCTGACATAGCAGAAGATCGTCGGAAACTTAATGACACATTAGACAGCTTGCAGTCAGTAATTTTGGAAAGAGAGTTGTTGCATAAGCAACAACAGCTAGAAAAGCAACAGCAGCAGCTTCAGGTTGAACTCCAGAAGCAGATTGCCTCTGGGACTGTAGAATCAAAGGTCAAGACAAATGATTCAAAAGTAGTTGATGAACTCAAGACTAATGACTTGAAAACCGCTGAATCTAAATCAGCCGGTAATAAAAACGCGGAAAGCAACAAAAAGAAGGGCAAAAATAAGAAATCAGGGCGCCAGGCTCCTGAAAAACAGACAACCACTGAGGAATCTCCAGCTGAAACCAAAGAATCTGAATCTGCCCCTCCAGTAAATATTGCCCCCACAGAAGTTGATTCTTCTCCCCAACCAACAAAATCGCCTGAAGATACTCTAAAGAAAGTACCAGATCTCTCTGAGACTCCTTCAACCAATATTGCTGCTCCTCCTTCCTCACCTGATAAGACTGATGCTGAAAAGAAAGCTGAACCAAAATTGAAAGAGGTGACAGCGCCAAAAACAACATCTGTTCCCTCTGAAAACGCTGTTGCACCAAAGGCTCAACAATCTGCATCAGTTACTGAGGTGGTACCACCACCTGCAGCTGCACCACCACTTCAAGCTGTACCATCACCTGCAGCTGTACCACCACCTTCAGCTGTACCTATTCCTGACCAGCCTCCTGCACCTGCAGCTTTTAGTTATGCTGCTGCAGTTGGTTCAAAGCCTGTGGATCCTGTAGTATCTGCAGCACCCACAGCGCCTGCAGCACCTCCAGTGCCCTCAACTCAAGAGAAGTGTCTGACTGAAAAGACTTTAGAGAAATCAGTAGTTTCTGAAAATGAAACTGCTCTACCTGTAGAGTCCTCTGATTCTTCAATTAAAAAAATTGATGCGGTCAATGACTTAGCTACTTCCACAACTGGTGAAGCGGCTGTCACACCTTTAGCGGATGCACCTTTAGCGGATGCACCTGCCGCTTCAATTTCTGCTACACCTACTACTGCACCTAGTGCTCCAACTGTTGCTCCTACTGTTGCACCCACTGTCGAATCTACTGTTGCACCTCCTGTTGCACCTCTCACAACTAAGAAAAGCAAGGTAAATTAATCAAATTGTTGAATTTGATTGTTGAGTGCAGTGAGTTTTATTTTATTGCTTTATTTAGCGGATAAGTAGTGCCCTTTTTATGGGATGGAACAGTCCCATTCATGTGTCTCCTCGCTGCTTTGCTTTTCTGTTCTTTTTCCTTTACAATATAAAAAATAATAATTTATTTTAACTTTGTGTGTGATGAGATTTTCCTGAGAGTGGATTTGTGGTTGATGAGTATACTCACATTCTTATTAAATATAACTGTTTCTGCTGTACAGTTTGCCTATGCAAATTTATCTGAAGAGATTTTAGTTCCAATGTTCCACCCACATGCCACTTAGAGGGGAATAAGTTGCATTAGATGTAGACTGTGATGCATGTCTGTTTGATATCTATTTCCATTCCCTTTTGTCTTGAAATAATTCATTTCTCCATTATTTATTATCTTATGGTGTAACCATTATTCTCTGCCAAGGAATAATATGTTCATATTTAAACTTGGAAGAAATAGATGATTTTTTCCCCCATATGTGCCTTTTAGTGTAGTAACTGTAGTCATTGAAAATATATTATGTTGTTATCAGTACAAAGTATCTCATAGGGCATGGTATACATAGTTAACATTTTCTCTTAGTCAAAGCTTTGTCCTGTGAGATGTTTTGTGTTGATTTTATTCATGGCCTTTGTTAAGTTCTCTAAAATTTCATGCCATACCTGTTGAAGGATAGGTGTTGTTGAGGTTCAACAGATCCAACACTTCAACTGCAAGTGATCCAATGTAGTTTTCTTAAATATTAACTCGTAGCTAAATGAAAAGAAAGAAGTTTGTGCAACCGTCAAATGTATTGAACAAGTTTGTACATGTACTGATTTACAAGACTGTTTAATTATCCTTTTATAATTTTAATGAGAATGTTCAATCAGGTCTTGTTTGCAATATTTTAAAATTCCCATAAGGTATTTTACCAGTTCTATACTGCAACTGGGACAAACCTTGCATCATGTGAAACAAGTACTTGTGGAAGGTTATTTGTCAAATTAGGTATTGTCATTTATTTCCGGTAGAGGTGAGGATAGAGCTGTGTAGCTTAAAAATAATTTAGTATTTTTTAAAACAAAGGTGGTGATATTAATGGAGGATTTTTAGTTCTAATACTCTACAGCTGTTGATTTCACCTACCCTAAAAATTTATCTATAATTGCCTGGTCAAATTATACAATTTTTCCTTTCAATATCTTATTTTGTAGTGAATGTTGCAGTTTCAATAAAACCCCATGGATTGTTAACTTGTGGTTTTTAGTCACCCCTGTGAAGGCTTGTTTGACTTCATTTTTTACTTTTACTAACTCATTGCTTATTGAAATGATGCAGAGCTTGGCTTGCATGTAACATATTTTTGTGATATAAGGATCGCCTATAATAAACTTGCCTATAATTATTTCGTATATCGTACCATAGTATTTAATCTGTAGCAGTTCTTTATATCTTATGAGAAGGAAATTAATTGCTTTAGCTTTCCATATTCATCACCATATATTATTTTTCCAAAAAATTCTCATTTCCTAACTAAAATGACTGTTACACTTTTCCTTTAACTTGTTTCCACCTTCGTAAGGAGCACTGTCTTTGATACACAGTGGAAACAATACCAATGTAACAATAGTCATGGTAACATTCAGTGAAATGCTGAATAAAAGGTGGAACTCAAATGCATTTTTCTCTGAAACATTCAGGTGTTGCTTTTTCGATTTGGTTGTAGAAAAGGGTTGGGCAGCCACTGGGGATCAAAGGTCGTACCGCGTCTCTGTTTCGGATTTCGAAGCTGTTTGGTTGCTTCAAGCGGCACAGTCAGGCAACTCAGACGCATGAGCCGAGTTGAGAATGAAGCCAGCCATTTTATCTCTCTTTAAAACGAGGTAAAGTTTTGTGTTCATTTTTTTTCTTGTGTGTGAAACATCCAAGTCTTTTTGTTTACAAGCATTAAATATTTTTTGAAGTGAACTTTCCTGCTCCTGTTTGTTTTGTTTGACTTGATAACCATAGCTCTATGGGTATAAAGAATCGTTGAAAAAACACACAAGAGAAAAGTCCATGGACAATGCTTGAAGTTCTTCTGCGCTCAGATTGAAATGCATGTGGTGCTATCCAGCTTGTGCCAGCTTGTTCAATAGGGTGTACTGTACCACAGGTTGGGATCGCCTTCCCATTTCCCCCAACTCAAATCTTTGCCTCGATTAAAAGTCAGATAAAATTTATTGGTAAATTATGTTTGAATACCAAATTTACTAAGTAAGCACATACATACAGAATAATGTTTCCTTTATTTGAAGGCTGGATCAAAATGCATGCATATGTAATAATATGTATGACCCACGAACACTGAAATTCTGGAATTTTCACTCAAATCCAATGATTGTATACCCAATCCGTTTGGCTTGCTAAATTGCCATATACATTTAATATTGGTTTACAATTTTACTTTTCTATTTTATGTTGCAGGAAAGTAACAAGAAAAAGAAGAATAAATGAGACTCAATTTATGATAATGTCTTATCTACTCAGTAGTTTTTTTTTTTGTTTTGTTTTGAGAAAGGACACTTCATGGAAAAGAGATCTGTCAAATTGTCATCAAAAGTCAAAAATGTTTAATCTTGCATGTCTAAAATTAGGTCAAGGCAACAATTTAAAAAACAAAATTATGTCAAAATCAACTAATTTAAGACAGTCAGAATGACTAAAATTCGATTCGACTTTAATTTTATGTAGTATCTCTGTCCCTTCGTTTCCTGAAGTTTTGTGAACAATTTTGATGTGTCAGAGGCTTGTGATTTTCACCAATGTTTCTTATACTTATGTGCCATTTTGAATCATTTCTGTTTGTTAACCCTTTTTTTTGTTGTGAATTACAGTTTTCCTTCCCTTTTGTTAAAACAACAACAAACCACAAAACGGATTTCACTTATTTTTATTTATTTTTTTGTCAACCCTTCCCCCTTTTCTGATGTCTCTTTGAGAGAATATGGGTCTGCGCCAGCTCTACCGCCGAGGTCTCGCGGCCCCGTGCAAGTATGCAACCCGTCTGCACGCATGAATCCGGTACAGTATAAGCAGGAAAAATAAAAAGGCAGCGCCGATCACATCACCCACCCTGTACAGAAGGAAGAGAGCGAATACTGCCTGAGAGTTGATTCCACGCGCACCTGTTGCGGATTGCGAGTGGGGAATCCTGAAGTTTCCCCTATGCCCGGTCCCCGTGGTGGCCGACTCGCCCCCGTTCTATTGCTTGCCCTTACTACAAGTCAGTTCTAACTCTCAACCTGCGGACACTTAATTAGATTAGAATAAGATTTGACCCGGACGAAAGTCAAAAGTTTCACTGCAGTGAATTCTGCAGTGATTCTGTCCATATTCTGTCAACTAGCGGGAGCCAGGGTGATCTGTGCAAGAGGGGCTGCCTACCCTCGCGGCGGCGCCTGCGAAGGACGTCGGAAAAGTAGACATTGAAGGCTGCAAGATTATCGGTTGGTTTCCCAAGATGCGGTCATTTATTTACGATTTAAGAAAATGGCACCAGCATTAGAGGTAACCAGCTTTATTGCTGGCAGCCCGGAAGGACTCTGGTCGAAGGTCCGAGGGTCCGAAGGACGGCTGGGTTGAAGAGACCGCGCCGCGCAGGTCATGGGTTGGGTTGGGAGACCTCAGGTGAGGGGCGGAGGGGAATAGCCAGGTAGTTTGAGGGCGGGGGGAGGGGGGTGATCGCGCACGCGCAGAGGCCCTCCACAGGTCACGTGGTTCTCCCGCCAAGCCGAGCCCTGTGCGAACGGAGCGGCGCGGAGCCGAGCCGGGGCGCACGCAGCGCGCGGCGCAGCACGCACGCGATACGCGGTGCAAGGGCCTCCTGCCTCCTGCCTCCTGCTCTCCAGTGGTCTCCAGCTGTCTCCAGCTGAGGAGAGTCACGAGCAGGACGTCGAGCTGGGCTGGAGCCGAAAGCTCGACAGCGAGATGTGACGCGAGAGAGTGACTGCGGGAAGGAGTGTTCAAGTGCCTGGAGGGAGCCTGTGTCCTGCGGTGCCCTGCAGTGGGGCCCGCTGACGGCTGACGGGGACGCGCTGCGGCTGATGCCCGCCGCCACCGCCGCTGCCACTACAGCCGCTCCAGGCCCAGCTGGGCACAACAACAAACCTTCCCGCTGGAGAGCCTAACCTCTGCGCCTGAAGGGAACGCTCGTAAGTCCACACTGCGCGGGATGGCAAATTGTTGAAGTTCGTTTCGCAAAGTAGGGGTGGGTGTAACGTGTAACGGTGTGCGGTGTAGCAGATCGCAGGAACTGCAGGAATCAGGATCGTTCTGATAACCGTGGTGTTTCAGAGCGATCAGCCAAGCCATACGACCAGTGCTGGTGTTTATAACTGGCCCGTGGCTTTGGCACCAATGATGAAGTAATGCCAAAGTTGAGGCAGGCTGCGTGACAGCTCTGATCAGTCGTGGATCCAGCAGGGTCTTTTTGTAGTTTAGGGGGGAGTCATGCCATGCCTCCTTAAGCGGACTGCACCGCAAACTTAAGAGACATGTTCTAGCGTCCGCCTCTAATCGCTTGACGAGACTCCGTCCCCCGTTTTTGACATGGTCACCTAATTTCAGCAGACAGGCAAGCAGGTCAGGACAGCAAAAAAGGTGAATAATTATTCGCACGACACCTAAAAAAAGGGGGGGGGTAATTGGTGTAATTG
>NW_026267199.1:871767-875031 GCF_000697945.3 Frankliniella occidentalis
GGGGTAGAGACTTGAGGCGCATGTGTCTGCTGCTTTAGCTGACTTAGCTATAAGCTGACTCCGGCTGACACGAGTGCGGCGGTGAATGGGTTGCCTACCCCGCGGGCGCGCAGGGCCGCCTCTGGTTACGGATGCTTGGACGTTTATACCTCGAGGTCAAGTTCACGGGGTGGCGCCAGTGGCGCGCAGGGTGCCGTGTGATGGCGAAAGGGTTCGGCCGAGTCAACACACAGTCCTATGGTCGCCGGCCCCGCCGCCGCGCCGGCCTGGCCTCCCGGCCTTCACGGTGCGTTGACCCACACAGCACGAGGCGGCCGCTGTCGTCCTGGTGTCGAAGTCGCCCGTCGCCCTGGGCTGCTCGGTTCCGCGCCGTGCTGGTAGGCATCCCGAGCCTCTCACCTGCCGTGCCGGCGCCGCCGCGACCAGACCAGCGTGGCGCCCCCCGGGTGCAGCGTGAGGCACTGGACGGAGCAGAGCCGGCGGGGCCCGTTCAGTCGGCAGTAACCATTGAGAGGCTCGCCCGTGGCGCCGTCCATCATCATGACGAAAGTCGGCCAGTCACCGTCGTCGTCCAAGTGACGGCCAGCAGGACAAGTGTTGTGACGGGCACTATCCCCCGCCCGCTCCAGTAGGCGTTGTTGTGCGTTATTGTTCTCAAACACAACTCGCTCATCCAGCGGCGCGGCCGGCGGCATAGTGGGCATGGCGGAGAGGGGGAGGGCAGAGTTAAATGAAATAATTGGGGGCGCGTTGAGCCCATAAACCAGCGCGGGGATGATTGCTCCCCCGTCTATATATATACTCTTCCCGGACCGAGGAGGGGAAGAAGCAGCGAGGACCATTGTGACAATGACAAGTTGGGGCTGTTTGAAATGATTGTCTCTCGGAAACCACGAAGGGGCGTGCGCAATACTACAAAACACCATTTTTAGACAGTCCCCAAGACTGTCTCTACCAGAAGAGGAAAAGTAGTCCCCCCCCCTCCCTCGCTTCTTTAGAACAGCACTGAAAACCTTTGAGTGAGGTGTCGTGCTCGAAATGAGTGAGACAATTTTGACTCGCTCCATCAGAGCGATGACTATCAGGTTCACCCTATTTGAGTCATATGCACCGAATTCTCACTCTGGAGGAGTAAGATTTCCCTGACATCACCTAATTGCAGTCACTCTCATTGGTCGAGGACCGAAAATTATGACTCTTATTTGAGTGAGAATCAGATATCTCACTCTCAGGAGAGTAAGACTTTTTGTGTCACTGATCTCACTCTCCTGAGAGTAAGATATCTGTCTCTACCGTTTTCAGTGAGGTCTGCATGGGAGCAGCAGGGGCTCGTTTTCAACCAACTTGCACTTACGTATTGATACCTCATACCTCGACCATTCATCAAGCTACAGGCTACAGAGGATTTTTATTAACAACGAAATTGTACTGAGATAAAACCTCGACCCCCCCCCCCCCCTCCCTTCCCATACACTCACATTGGCCTGGCCAGGGTGCATTGCCATGGGCCTTCCGTCCCGTGTAGTGAATACACTTAACCCTGTTGCAGGCAGGCCCAGGGATAGTGGGAGTGAGATAGTAGATTATATTCAGTCTTGTTCTTGTGCAAGTGCGAGAGAAAATGCCGATGTCGATGACTCAGGATTTTCTGAAAGTCTGTTTCTTCCCGGCAAAACATCAAGGTATACCCTTTAGAAAGGGTGCACTCTAAAAAAAAATGTTCTTGATATTCGTGTCATTGTCTTGCACGGAAAAAAGAATCAGTTCCGCCAAGTAACAAATTTGCTAATTTTGGTATAGCTAATTCCAAATTTTTTGTGGCAGGGGGGGAGGCAGGGGGGTATGGCTCACATAACAAATGACCAAGAAGCTGGCAAAACGATTAGGTACCGGGTGTATCTTTGAATGCACTCCTGTGTTGCGGGTTGCGGGATTGCGTACTCACCAGGCTGCAGGAGCCATATGGCGCCTTACGGACAAAGGTAGTAGGCAAACCCCCAACATTGGAGCGCATTCAACAATACACCCGGTATAGCTGGTGTGGTGGTAATCTCCGAACCAATCAAAAACGGCGTCCCCCTTCCTCTCAAGAGCGTTGTGTCTTTCGTGTACCAGGCCAGGAGTCCGCTCGGAGAAGACCGGTTCGGTTGTTTTTGGTTCCACTGGAAGAAGCCGAATGGAAAGGATCTGGGCGCCGAACCAACGGAGCCAAGGGAGCAAACAACGTACGCGGGAGGCAATATTGTGCCCAGGGCAGCCTGTTCGATTGAGCACAACACCAAAACGTTAAACAACCTTGACTAAGACTACACACAGTTTTGGTTTTCAGCTCAATACTTGTTCTTTGCCAAACCCTAAAAATGTTATATATTCGTCGCAAGCACATGAAATTTGAAGCAAGATGGCGAGTGCAGCCAGTTTGTTTCCGCACGAACACAGCAAGTAGTGTGTCAAGTAGTCCAACGTCATCCGCAAGGCATGTCCTGCAGGACGATAGGGCATGGGATGGACGAATAGTTGAGTAATTTGAAACGCCTTGTGTCGCTAGCGCGGTGCACGCTTCGCACACGAGTGACAGATAGAAGGGGAGGTAGGGAGAGTCAGAAATAATCCAAATAATTCCTTCAACTTTCATTCAATTTTTACTTTACATTGTGGCACTTTGGTCATTTTGTTGGCAGGCCCCAGGCCGATGCATCAGCCCCCCCCCGCCTCCCTTCTCTCCCTCTCTCTCCCTCTCGCTCGCTTGCTCGATCTGGCACTTTTCCCCTTTTCCCGTCCGTATCTCTTCTTACATGTACAGTAGTCTCGACGGTCTCGACCTTAACCCGTTTTCCATGTGTCACTCACTCGAATCTATGTTCGACGCGGTTCGACTGCCATTGTGATCGTTGCCAGGGTGCGTCGTACCTTTTCGCGCAAGGCAGTTTATTTCCAGATGAAAGTATAGCCGTTGATACGATTAACTGCTAAAGAAATATCTTACGTACCAATATAGTCTCAGTTATAAAGATAAGCATGCTGGTAAATCTTGAGTTGGTCTGGTAGTGAAGTTTGGTGAAGATAGTCGTGGATTCGCGCTCCGGGGTGGGGTGGTGTTGAGTGGGGCGGGGCGGGGTGGGTTTAAAGTGTTGACCCCTTCCGACCCGCACCCGCGCCCTGCTCCCATGAATTGCGTCGCTCGCTCGGTCCTAAGCTAACGGGAGCGCGGTCAACACCGGCAAGTAGAGCGGGGCGGGACGTCATGTCAGCAGCAAGGGGGGG
>NW_026267199.1:875722-876792 GCF_000697945.3 Frankliniella occidentalis
GTTCTCACCTCTCGCCCCCTCGCTGCTCTCCCCCGCCGCCCCTCGCCGCGCTGGCCGTGCGGCCGGCCGGCCGCGTCAGTCCCGCGCAGCCTGGCGTCATGAGCGGCACGCGTCCGCGGCGCGAGGGACAGGAGCGCGGCCGGGAGCGCGCGCCCGCCGAGCACAACAAGTGGCGGCAGTGAGCGGCATGGACCTCAACGGCAGCCCATGGCCGGGGGCCGCGGCGGCCGCCGCCCTGGTCAACGACACCCTGCTGCTGGCCGCCGGCCCCTACTCGTCAACGCCGCCGTCCTCGACCGCCGTGTGGGAGGACAACGTCACCGCCGTGGCCGTGCCCACCGTACCCGTCAGGCACATCGGCCTGACTCTTGAGGTAAGCTGCATGACTCCCACGCCGCACCCGGAGCGATCGCGAAATTTCGCAAACTATACTTCTGGCGGTTTAATTCAAATGTCTCGAGGGGCACCGGAGCAAAGGCCTGCGTAGGGGTCTGGAGGCGCGGCATGCGCCCGCGCGTTATCGCTAGCGCTGCACTCTGGTGAGGTTCACCTCAGAGCGCCGAACCTTAAACAAATTAGTGCAAGTCTCTGATCAAAAAACTTAACTAAACACCGATTATACACAGATGCCCTAGTCTGGCTGTCACGGGGTGTGTCACATTCGGACGGATCCCCTCGCCGGCCTCGCCTCCCACGCCCCCGCCCCTTTGCTGGGCCCCTGTCACTGCCCCGCGGGCGGCACTATCATACTACAGTGGTCAAAGACGAGCAAGCCAACGAAAACAATGCGGAGCGGGTGGAGCGTTATCGCCAGAGCGGCCCCGAGAGAGTGGGGGGGGGGGGGCTTTGTGGGAGATTATTTATCCCCGAGATTTGCATACGAAAACCGAATGGGACGGACACGTCGCGCGAGAAATAACGACCACAACACCGTGGGGGGTCAGCTACGGCGGGGGCGGCGGCGGGGATGCGGACGCACTGGGGCTCACCTCGCGACGGGGATGATCAGGGCCGCGGGGGTGACCAGTAGAGAGACTCATAGGGAGAGAGGCGTCAACTCGGGGCCCCGC
>NW_026267199.1:877178-880272 GCF_000697945.3 Frankliniella occidentalis
CACACAACGGGTGAGGCAGAGCGGGGGCGGAGCGGGGCGCATCGGGGGCGTGCGGGGTCTGCTGGGGGCTGTGTCCGTTGTGCGGAACAAAGAACTCTAAAGCGCAGTAGACAAATCAAATGGAGACGAGTGTAGTGACATGGACCCTTCCTGCTGCGGTCCTCGCCTGGCGTCTCGGAGCTTAGAGAGAGACAGAGAGGGCGCTTTTAATGTAATGTAAATGATTTCGTCTGTTGGATTGCTCCTAATCCACCTGTCCGCTCCCGAGTCCCTCTTCTCCCCCGGCTCCCGTAGAGCCGCGCGGCGCGCGAGGGAAGTTTTAGCGACTTGGTAAATATTTTGTGACGGGCCCAGGGCCGGACCGGGACGTCCCAGTCCGGCTCGGCCGCTGCTGCCTCGTCACCATCGCGCCCAGCGGACTGGGTCGGGCTCTCTCTCTACCAAGATTCCGCTACGACGCAAAGTGGTGCTACAATCCATTTGAAAAGTATTACTAAATAACTCAGGCGGGGTGGTTTCGCGATGAAATAATGACAATATTATTACCTCCACTCCATGAAGACCATTTTGCACTTGAATGATGGAGAACACTTGAGACGATAACAGTGCCACGACGCGAGCAGTTAATGCACTTGGATTAGGAAGTACATCTTCTGCATCCAAGGCTGAAATGCTCTGTAAACATTTTTATTGTTCCGAGAACTTGTCTTTCTTAGGCTTCGGCCGCAACGGGCCGGGTCAAATTAGTTAATTTCAACTCCAAATGTGGTGATGATGGCGATGACGGTGGTAGCTCTCACGACTTTTCCTTTGTTTATCGCCAAAATATGGCAATGATCATTGCCGCTAGCTGCGTTGGCAATGAGTGACTCTTCGCCACTGGAGTGTGGCATTGAAAATGTCTCATCTCCGATCAGGGTTCATTGCTACAAATGGTGATGGTTTCATTTTCATATGAGAAACAGTGCAAGTGCACGCTTATCTCTTCGTGGAACATCTAGTGCATTGACGGCGAGCAAAGTTGTCGACTAGATGTATCCATGAATGGAAATGTACTTTGACAACCGCGAAAAAAAGGCGTGGAAAAAAGTTACCCCAGCCAAAGAAACTCTGGGGTTTGTGGATGATATCGCCAATATCGCTTTCTATCTCGTGAGCTGCCAGCTGCATGGACAAGGGGCCAACAGACAAGAGTGATAAAAACACCCACCTCCGCACAAAATGTTGTGACCGCGAATGACGTCTTTTCCACCACCCGGTCCTGCACGGCACCACGGAGTCGCCTATGACACCGCGTGCGATAAAACGCAAACAGGCCGATGATGGGGGAGAATGGGCCTCTCCGTCTTCACACCGACCGAGCCGACGCCCCGCGCCACGGTTCTCACCTCTCGCCCCCTCGCTGCTCTCCCCCTCTCAGTACATACATTAGTTTCCCCAGAGGGCGCGCGGGGCGGGGCGGGGCGGGCTAAAGGAATTGGCCACCTCGGCGGGGGGAATCACATTGGTCCGATGACAGGTGTGTTTGTGGCCGGTTGGCCAGGCGCGCAGCTCTGCGTCTTGCGCACCGGGCCCCGAGTGTTATACAACATCGGGCTAATCTTACGGCCTGCAAATAAGCTTTGACCCGTCGGTATTTCGCGCGGCGCGAAACTAACCGCGTGCCGCACCAAACGCAACAGAAGGGCTCGCCCCGCCACTCGGGGGCAAAGGGCCCTTCTGCTGCTTCAATATGTTTACGCTCCGCGGACTGGTCACTGGTTAGGGTTTGGTTTAAGGTGAGTTTGTGCAACACGCAGGTCGTGTTGATAGCCTGATGTACTGGAGTGTTTGAGTTAGGCCAAGATTCCCACGACTTTACACCTATCCTGGGTGGAGCGGGCTACGCAGCTGCATAACCCCCTATAGGCAACCCCTCAGCACGAGGGTGTAGATGCCGCCTAATACGCGGGCGTCGAAGCAGCCCCCGCTACCCCCAGTGCTTCTTCTGGGTCTGCAATCCCGCCAATACTGGATGTTTCTTCTTTGCACACGCACCAGCGCTCTAGCGTTTAGTCCAATCTTTGCGGGATTTCACGCCAAGCAGAACCACTAGGCGCCATGGCACCTTACGGCCGAAGAAGCAGGCAAACCCCCAACACCACGGCGCATTCAAAGAAACTCTGTGGTATAAATTACCGCCACCTAGGACGGTGTAGTCCAATTCCTCTGCACTCCCCGCCCCGACATGGGCCGCGCTGTCGCACGCGCGGATATATCCCGCTCGCCAGGGGGAGATTTACTGGCGCACTGGCCTCCGAGAAGCAGGGAGAGCGCGAAAGCAGCGGCAGCGATCAGTGCGCCCCTCTACCGCCTCTACCCCTCTGCGGCGGAGGGAGGGAGAAAGAGAGAGAGAGAGAGACGCTCAACAGGAAGCGCGGCAGCGCCTTGTCGGACGCCCCTCTAATAGCGGTGCCGACACAGGTCCTCCGCCCGACGACGCCCCCGACGTCCCCAAACCCTTTGCTGCGCAGTCCCCTCGCTCTTCCGGGACACGCCCAACTGATATACTATTTTCACGGGGACTGTTTTGGGGGCTGTGATTCACGTTACAGTGCGGAGGGATGGCGGAGGAGGCAGAGGTATCAACATATTTACTCGCTTGACTAAACTCCCTCTCTGCCCCCCCCCCCTCTCACAAACACATAGACACTCACTCAGAGAACTAGGCACCCACGCACGTTCGCACACACACCAGCTGACCACGTGCTGGGAGATTTTCGCAAGTCTCTCCTTTCTGCACAATCCCGCTGTCCCCTCCACCTAAATTCCCGACCACTGCTTTTATGATCCCAATGTCGCCTTGTTGCCCCTCCGTCCCCTCCCCCCTCCCTCCCTTCCTTCCTGCCTTCCCTCCCTCCCTCTCCTGGCTCTGACCCATCCTACTCTCGCGCCTCGTACATCACAGCCCCCTCTCCCCCTCCTCCTCTTTCCCGGAGAACCTCTCTCCGACTCGGCTCTCTCCGCGCCGGCAGCCGCCTCCGTCCATGATATGAGGAACACGAGAAACTAGGAGGTGTAGGAGGACGAGAACGTATACAGCCCCCCCCCCCCC
>NW_026267199.1:881196-882288 GCF_000697945.3 Frankliniella occidentalis
TCAGTTTTTCGCTTGTCCTTCCCTCTCTGTCATTATGTCCCCTCTGCAGCCGGAGAGAGTAGTGTAGTGGGCGAGTAATCATACTTCCATTTTGACCACACAGTACTCACTAACACACACTCTGCCGGACCTCCCCACCCCAACCTCCAACCCCCAACCCCCCTCTCTGCCTGTCTCTGCCCCTGTTCTCCTTCTCTGGCTCGACTTTGAGTCGTCTCCCTTCAGCTGGTCCAGCAGAGTAGCCCGCGCCTCCTGTCATTTTACCGTCCAGTCTCCCCGGAACCAGAGCATCCTCCTCTCGTCAAGATGGAGAAATATATTTTTAACGAAAAATAGTAAGTTTACATATTACAAAAGCCGTTAGCACCGAGGATACCTGCAAGCCGTCAGCACCACTCGCCCTCTACGTAAACCTAAAACAAGGAGTAAATGTCTGTTATTACCTGATGTTTGGCCGTGTTTTTGTTTTAAGTATTGGAGTTTTACACATGCTTCCCCTTTCGAGGCAACGCCTACAACTAACTTCCCCGACACAACTCCAAACGACATGCGTTGCTGCCAAGCCAAACCATCATGGCAGCAAACAAAACTTGCGTTATTAGATTTCTTCTTCTTTCCTCGCTCCGATATATCTCGACAGCAACTCGGCACCGTGTTTGTGTGTAGTATGAGTACAACGGCAGAGAGAGAGAGAGAGAGAGAGAGAGAGAGAGAGAGAGGGGGGGAGAGAGGGAGGGCAGGGGACCCAAGGGACCTGACAGGGGAAAGTTCAGAACGAGGGAATCATTTCGTAGTATACCGCAAGCAAATGGCCCTCAATGAGCCATGCTGTTTTGTTGTACTTCTCCCTTAGCCCCGTCCTTGTCCCTCCGCAGCACACGCACGACAATGCCCATATGAATTGAATGAGAGCAGGTGATTGGCGGAGCGAGGGTTGGGGGCCGGAGGGGGCTCAGCTCAAAGGTCCCCTGCGCGGTGGTGGAGGTCTGATTGCTTGGAGGAAGATCAAATTAGATCACGAGCGATTTACATCGACCCTCTACAACTTCGGCCAAAATTTTCTCACTTAACCTACTCATCAATATGAGTGAA
>NW_026267199.1:883578-888210 GCF_000697945.3 Frankliniella occidentalis
CTTCCGCCAAACGGAGTTGCCAGCTCCACTTCGCTGCACCGGCAACTCCGTTCAGCAGGGGCCGGGCCTGCTTGGCCTGCCGGCGGCGATTAATAAAAAAGAACACGCGCAGATTGTATATTGTAGATTGTATATTGTTTGTCAAACAGTCTTAAAACTTGACTTTTTGCAATTGTTTTCAATATATCCACCTCTAGCTCCTAAACGGTTAAAGATACGGTAAATCGGAGGGTACAATCAGACTCAGAATGTGCTGTTTTGGGGGGGGTACTTCCTCTGACATTTTACGATTGGACGCCTCCTTGTGCGTTTTTATGTGCAACGTGGTCATTTTCACGGTATTTTCGTCGAAAAAAACACTCTAGCGCCTAAACGGTGCAAGATAGAGGCAAACGGACGAAATTTTAGTCCAAAGGGTCCTAACTCGGCGAGTTACCTATAAGATAGAGAATTTCCCGAATTCCCGAAACCCCAAATTTGGGTCATTTTCTAAGGCGTCTAGCTCCTCAGGAAGGGCTCGACCCACCCTTTTTTATTTTCTTATCTGATAGTATGGTCTTTTAGCTTTTCAAATCATATAACGAAAACATTTTACGATTTTTTCTTCCCAAAAAACCCAAAGATCTTAGTAAGGCCTGCAAAAGTTTTGGGGCTTCAATATCTACCATACATTCACCCCAAACACTAAAGTTTTACCCCTTTTTGGAAACCTTAGACAATTTCCTACCAGAATATGACATGTATTTGCCTCTGGGACCCATACAGCAAGAGAAAGCGCAATTTTTCAATCTAAACCTTATTTTAGTACAAAAAGTGACTAAAATCTTCAAAAAATCATATCTCCGCCAATAAATTTTTTGGGGGGGGTTGTGCCAATGGTTTTTCACTCATATTGATGAGTAGGTTAAGTGAGAAAATTTTGGCCGAAGTTGTAGAGGGTCGATGTAAATCGCTCGTGATCTAATTTGATCTTCCTCTTGGTGTTACGGCCTTTGCAACCCAACAACCCCGGACCATAAACCCCATTCCGTCTCTACCCCGACCCCGCCCCGAGGGACCTCGGGCGAAAGGATACAGATGAACATAGAAGGCTGCTGGATTGGCACGCCGAATTCGCGGACGAATCAGAAGTCCTCGCTGATCAGCGCGAAGATCAAAAAGGACCAGGACGGTTTTAGGACGGATGGTAGGTGTCGGGTGGAGTGGACTAGCCACTACAACAAGTCTACGGAGCCGTCACACCCCCGCTGAGGCTCTCGAGGGGGAGAGAGTCATGAGGCAGAGGCACCTCCTGGGAAATACGGACCGCGATGTAACGTCGCGCCCGCCAGAACGAATAAATTAGAGAGTTTATCATATGTGCTTCTTTCTGGCTAAAGGAAATGTTTGTTTCTTACCCCGACAGACTATTTACCTGTTCTTCGTTGAAAGCACGCCATTTGTTTGTATTATTTTTGAATTTTGTCTATTTCTCTGCAAAACGCTGCGATCGCCCTATCCTTTATACGTTTAAAACTTTGTGCAGCGCCCCGCCCTCCGCCCTTCTATTCGACCTACCCCTGCTCGCTTAACTTTTGGTCCGTTCTCCAGAAGGTAGAGCGGCACATTGTTGCGTGGGCTCTGCTGAAATTGTAAGATGATTATAAAATACTACCACCCACGCCCACAACCCAGCCGCCAGGGCAGCTGTATTCATTTAGTACTTTTCTGTACTAATTTTCACACAAAAGTTGGCGAGGTAACTGGACTAGCATTGTAAGCAGGCCTTTCTCGCTGCCATTTCATTTAGGAGTTCATAGTTAGAGCGAGCAGTACAGCCGGGTACACCCCTTCTAGATTTTGTCACCTTTGCGTCAGGGTTGCTTTTAGAAAAATCTTCCACGCGACGTCACACTGGTAATACAAGTGTGCAATATTTGCACACCAACGTGTGCAAGTTGTGATTTTGCACATTACATGGTGTTTAACTCAAGTTGCACACTTGCGTGGTGTGCAAATTTTAGACGTTTAGTAAACGTTTAAATTCTGCACACTTGGGCACACACAGTTGTATGCTGTCAATAGGGAACCATACGGTGTACAGCTGCTACACGTTTCGGAAGTGTCGAAATTTTAAACACCAATTGACGTATAACAAAGTTAGACACCACAAAGAGTCGAGAAAATGCACACTTGAACTTAAACGTCAATTGACGTGCAAAATTAAACACTTGTTTTACCAGTGCAGTAGTTAGAATTGCACTGCTAAACGAAGTGTTTAACACTCCCACACTTAGAAGTGTTCAAATCCGCAGTTCGTTATATTCCGAGTTGCGAGTGTTCAAGTCGTACCGAGTTCGTGTTAGGCACACTGAAAAAAAAAAAACATTATTGCTAAGGACATGCCGGTCATCAAGGCCTGTTGCTGGATCAAGAACATTTTTGTTTGCTAACCGTGCGACACTGTCCCTCATTCTACGAACGGCTGTTCTTGAGCCAGCTACATTGTCGTTAGGACAAGGACCGTTGTCGTATGGTTAGCAACATAATATGCTCTAAGCATATAGGCTAATGTTCTTTGGGCCGATCCAAGAGCAAAATTAATGTTCTTGGGGGTGTTGCAGCTGTCGTCAGCACTATTGGGTTTTTTTCAGTGCACTTCTTTCAAATGGATAATTATTTGCAGCTGAACACTTGCGATTGCTGGAGGTGGATGGTTTGACACTATAACAGAGTGTTTTTCGTACCGCTCTCTATCGAATAGGGATGCTATTTGGACTATTTCTTTCGGCAGTCCCAACAGCCGTTTGCTACCGGCTTGCCTGCCTTACATCGAGAGCCTTTCGCTACGCGCTTCCCAACGCCTCTCTTCTTTCTCTCATCCTTTTCTTTACTCCAGCAAGCAGGGAAGTAAGCAGTCAGGCCGCATTCTAGCAAGCACTTTCAACCGGAAGGATGTAAAGAAAGGAGAGAGAAAAAAGCAAAAAACCTACGGGAGCAGTCTACGCCTGCGGCGCGGCGCCTTGCTCCGCCTCCCCTAATCGACTTTTCGGAACGACTCACTCGCACTGAATACGAACACGGCCCGGGCGCCCTTGAGCTTTGAGCTTGCCCACCACATCGCGTCAAGGGTGCTGTTTTCCAAAAACAATTTTTGTTTTATTACATAATGTGATGGGCTTTCTTTGATTCAGCCAGCTGCAAGCAAGCAGGACGTATCGCATCGTGGATCTGAAAGGGAGCCTGCCTCCCTGAAGAGGGCTTCTGCCACTGGAGCCTGGAGGGGGCGCGGGGTTCGGTCATCTGGAGAAGGCCTGCCTCCAGGGGTTTCGGCCAGGGCCAGAGGGGAGAGCGGGGGCCAGGGATTAGGGCCCGGCGCGAGGGGGCATGTTGGGGGGTGGGGTCCCCCTACAGTCGAGTGACACCACGGCCACCGCCCTCCACGACATTCACACCAGCGCATGACGAGGCGCTCCTTGAGGACATGAACAAAACTTTGTTCAATAGTAGGAAACGTTTTAGTTTATGATTAGTGGTGTTCCCGGCGCCGGCTCCTCCTCCACGACCCCGAGGGCCTTGGGGACAGCGCCAGCGGCGCCCCGACTCAATGCGCCGGGCGCCGCGCTTGACTTTTAAGCGCAAACAACCACCAAAGTTTCACAACACTTTTGGGGGACCGGTGTCGCCGCCATAAAGACGCTGAGGGTGGTCTCGTGGATCGCCCGACCTGGCTAGGCGAGTATTACCGCCCGCTCACCTTTATGTCACCATTAATTATGAAGACCCAAAGTGTTACCCCGCGGCACTTCGATTTCGCACGCCCATTAGGCTATACAGCAAAGGAACGTGTCAACGGCAACATTGGCAAGATTTCGCCAGAAATCCCCTGATGTCTGCCTGTCCAAGTTCGAGGCGAGCCCAATGAGTGGTGGCCAGACCGGGGCGGGCGCGGCAGAGCTGCTAATGCTAATGCAGAATACCAATGGCCCCCGGGGCGCGGCCCAGCAGCCCAGCCCAGTCCGCCTCTCGCTGGGCGGGCGCGCGCAGCACGCAGCGGCACGTAGGAGGAGGCGGCGGCGCGGAAGGAAATGTGGCGGCAGAGGGCGGAGGGGACAGGACCAGCCGGGGGATAAAGAGGTGGCGGACCGGACAAGGTGGCGGGGTCCCGGGCCGTGGTCGTGGTGAGGATTAATGGTGCGGCGGCTGACGTTAAACACTCAAGGGCCGACATATCGCGAGCTGGGGGGCCAGGGCCGGGCGCCGCGGCGGGATGGGCGCGGCAAGGGCGGCCCCCAGCAAGGTCACACACCAGACTCTACAGTTTGGGGCCCTTTAGCTCCGGGCACCGCGCACTAGACTCGTTATCGAGGCGTCGGCTCTCCGCAGCGAGAGGTGGGCGGGGAAAACTTAGAGGTACATCGAAAAGCGAAAGGTAGACATGGACATTGTGCCATTAAAATGTGGTCAAACATTATGGTGCATTGAAATATTTCACTAAAATTACAAATGGTTTCGCCTTTTTATTGAGCTTTTCGTGCCTAGAAAGACAGTAAAATGTGGTGAAATGTTGAGAGAGAGAGAAAGAGAGAAAGAAAGAAAGAAAGAAAGAAAGAAAGAAAGAGAGAGAGAGAGAGAGAGAGAGAGAGAGAGAGA
>NW_026267199.1:888380-892022 GCF_000697945.3 Frankliniella occidentalis
CCCTCCCTCTTGGCCCCATCCGTTTCTTTGACGCTTTTCTCAGAACGCTGCATAAGCGTGACAGAGGGGCTCCTGCGGTGCATGGTGATAAAGATGATGATGGCAAAGGAGTGGTTTTGCTGGGGTCCGCCGGGCCCGCCATGGGTGGGGAGCGCCTGTGAGGTAGACCGCGCGCCGGCAGCCGTGCGCGTCGTGCCAGACATTGCCTACCCGACAGGCGCTCTGCCCGGCCGCGCCGCGCTCCAGGGGGCTGCTATGTGCCCCACTGCCTTTCGAGCGCGTTCAGCTAACAGCAAACGGTACAAGTGAAAAGGGTTGTTTTAACCTTCGATCAGCAGTTGGACAGCCTCAGCAGCAGCGGTGCCACGATTGCAGGGGAGCGCCTGTGAGGTAGGCCGCACGCCGGCAGCCGTGCGTGCAGCGCCGCATATTTGCCTACCCGACAGGCGCCCCGCTCGGAGGCAGCAGGCAGCATGTGACGGACGGACGCAGGGAACATTTTCGACAGTCCCCAAGACTGTCTCTACCAGAAGGAAACGTGGCCTACACCCACACCCCTCCTCGCTCTCCCCCCTTAGAACAGGGCCACACGGGGGCTCGGTTGTGGGCTTGGGGCGGCAAAGCGCTGCGCTCAGTTTCTCTTTCTTTTGGGGGGTGCCTTTATTGCATAATGCGCGTTGTCCTAAACATCTTTGGCTATTTCCATAAATTCTTATCAAATAATTTTCCAGGTAGCCATTTTATGCTTACTTAAAAAATTCTTTCTTGAAATAAACGCCCAGCTCATGTTCCCTCTGCCTCGCAGGTGGTTCTGACCGTGTGCTACGCGGTGGGCATCGCCGGAAACCTGGCGGCGCTCGTGATCCTGGTGCGCGGCGGGCGGCGCGCGCACCGCAACCGCCGACATTCGCTCATGCTGCGCTGCCTGGCCTGCAACGACCTGGTGGCGCTGCTCGGCATGCTCCTCACCATGCAGGTAAACGTTCAAACAAGTTTTTCAATCAAAATAACTTTCAGGTGTTGGGCGTCCTATGATTAGGAAGTGTTTGTCAGAAGAGTTGAACACAACTTGCAACTTGAACGCTTAGATGTGTTTACTATAGTTTTAATAACTTGAATTATACATGTAATAATTAAAAAGTTAATTTTATAAAAGTTAATTGTAATAACAAATAATTATTTTTTTTTGCTGCTGTATCATCAGGCGCAGCTGCGCCTCCCCCAGGACCTGGTGCGCTCGCGCCCCTTCTGCGGGCTGCGCGTCTTGTGGCGCCTCTTCGGCCTGGGCTCCGGCTCCGTGGCGCTCGTCATGGCGCTGGAGCGGTGGCTAGCGCTCACCAGGCCCTTCCTCTACCAGAAGGTGAGCGGGGCGGGGCGGGGCAGGGGCGGGGTGGGCGGGGCGGGGCGCCGCCGCGAGGCGTCCCCCTTGGAATACCGCGCTATTCAGAATGTGGGGGGAGATGGATGCGCTCCCCGGGGCGGAGGTGGTGGCGCGGCGGGGCGGGGACAGAGATCGGTGAATAATGGGGAAAAATTCTAAATTTTAAACGCAAAACGGTTGGCGGTGGCGCGAAATGACGCGCGCCGGCCTACACGCTCGAGGACACGGCAGGGCGCTAAATTAAAGGCCCCCTCTCCTCCCCTTCCCACCTCCTGCCCCCTCTCTTCTCGTCACCACTCGTCTTCGCGAGCCGCATGAGGCGTCCGCCGCAGGGGAGCGGCGAACAAACCACTAGAAAATACGACGCTTTCTTTGCGAAAGTGACACGCGGAAAGAAGCGGGCTCGCGTTTTAGAATGTGGTGCCGAATAAGATCTGTCGGCGCCCGCAGCTTAATCGCGTTGAGTACCACGTGACCACACCATGGCCACAATGTGTTTGCGACTCCCCTGAGGCTGGCGCCACGAGGTCCTGGTCCTGGCACGGGGCGGCGGCCGCGGGACATCAGTCAAGTTGTTCTGTTCTGGACCACGCGGCGTCCACCACAACACAGCCAATGGCGCCAAGCTTCGGGGGCGGGTGCGGTCGCTTTGATGCATCGCCTGCACTGCACGACTTAAATTCGTTTACTCAGCCACGGGGGGGAAGGGGGGTATCACTCTCGACGCGCAGATGTGGAAGAGACACAACCCTTCCGCCGCCGTCTGTGAGGCGAGCCATGCACACGCGCGGCGAGGAAAGCTGTGCCCCCTCCCCCCTTCCCCCGCGGTGTCCCCGCGTCTTCCTCGGCTTCCTCTCATTTGCCTACACAGCGAGCGAAGGCGCCGACAGCCCACCCCTCTCCTCACTCCCAAAGAGTCAAATCAGTCGTATCGTCTCGTTTACGGCCGCGAATGGGCTGGGCTCAGTGAGGCGAGCGGCCTTCTGCGCGGCCCGACACCCGCCACCCCCGCACGCACCCCGCACCCCGGCGTGCGCAGGGTATATGTGTACGCTTGGTAAGTTTAGGAATCGCTCATTTTACTCCCGACGTCGAGTCATGTGGGGCCAGCAGAGGGGCCTAAACTTGCTTCGCGATACAAACGGAGTTGAGTTGCGTTCCGAGTTCCGCCTGGTACCGAGTGTACCTGTTAAAAACTTGCGAAGTCAGATTGAGAAAATCCATGAAATAAAACTACTGGGCCTTGTAAACGTGAGCGAGCGGGAGAGAGACGGGACTAGGACTAAGCATGAGTATAGCGCAGGCAAAGGAAAAAGAAGTCGGTCGCAAGTTGTGGTCCCCCGCACCTTCGCAGTGGGGGCGGGTTCGCGTTACCGCCCTGGCTGTAGCAGCGAGTTAGCAGACATCGCCTACCCCTGTCACGTCGTCACACCACGTGGAGAGAGAGAGAGAGAGAGAGAGAGAAAGAGAGGTTGGGAGAGGAGGGGGGAATAAGAGTCGGCGGCTGTTGAATTCGATGGCTGCTCAGGACGTGTTCGCGAGGAAAGGGGCGTGATGGCACATCGTTTCATACGGGGACCTTCTGATCATCCCACACAAAATTGCCAACTTATATTTTTAACAAGTATACCAGGTTGCTGATTCACGCCGAGCACTTTCGTAGTTATACTGTACCGCATGCACGCGTGTAGACGGGTTGCCTACTCGCACGGGGCCAAAAGGAGCCGTGGCCAGCCGAGCATAGGCAAACCCGCCCGCACACGTGCATGCGGTACAGTATAACTATGAAAGTGCGCGGCGTGAATCAGACACCTGGTATGTTCACTGTTATTACAGGAAAATTATGTTCACAAGCGCATAAGCTTTGTGTTTGAACTAAGATTTTGTTAGTTTGTGGCTCGCGCCTCGGTGGAAGGCCCGACCCAGCCCACCCGGGACTCCTCCCCGCTGTATATGCATGAGGGCCTGCTTCGGGTGGCGCAGGGCCGCAGGGCCGCAGGGCGCGCCGCTCACACCGCACTGGCACGCTCCACAACAATTATTATGCCGCTCGTCACGCAGCGAGAAGTCTTCACTTCTTCGCAATATATTAGTAATTCTGTTCTAAAAGAAAATTCTCATGAAGAGAAAGCCATATTTAGGGTGTCTTTCCTCGCTTGCTTCCTGAAAAGTTCGAGTGACAAATTTATTATGCTGTTATTCTAGTATCTCGTATTTCGTGTGTTCTAGGTCAGAGTTTATGTTTAATGCATCATCCCCCC
>NW_026267199.1:892962-894204 GCF_000697945.3 Frankliniella occidentalis
ACACGAGAGTAGGGTCCTCCTATAGGACTCTAACAAGAGCTGCTGCTGCTGATGCGACTTCAGAGGCAGTTAGGCAGTGATGCCCACAAAAGTATTGCACGCGCTGCGTGTAGGGGGAGAGATTGGGAGATTATCACAAAGAGAAAAGTTTTCTGCGACATATAGATAGACGGCTAGCGGCGAGGCGGGGCGACTTTCACAACTCGGTATTGGTTGTGGCGCGGTGGATGGGATGGGGCGCGTCCCGCCGGGTCCCGCCGCAAGACTGGCCCTTAATGACGCCCACAGTACGTCACCCAACAAAAATTTCACCAATTTCGCCCTCTACTGTGGCGTCGCCGGGCTGAAGATGTCCCCGCTCCACGCCCCCGCCGACTCCACTCCGCGGCCTCGGCCGCACAGTGCGACACGAAACACGAGGAGCGCGGGGGTGGCCAGAGAGCGGCGCGTGTGGGACTAGAGGGGCTGGATACTCGGCGGAAGAGCGTTCCCTGCCGTGTCCTCGCGAGCCGGAGGCCCCGACCGATTCATTGATGACCCTCTACTGCCTGTGACGGAGCTGCGGAAGAAATAATAACATAAAATTTAACGACAGCTTCCTTTGCTCCAGGCCTTTCCCTCCCAATGCCGAGGGTCGGGTTCCATTCATTCGGAAGTAGTTCGGTCCGGATCGTGTCTCGTCGGCGCGTGGTCTTCATAAAGTCATTCGGATCGGATCCCGGGCGAACCAGCCTTTCTGCCTGGCATATCGCGTGGAAGTGACTATACCTTTGCTTTCTCTGTATTTTTGTTAGTATACTGTAGTTTCTACATTTTCCCTTCTTTCGATATGTTCGCGGACATCGGACATCATTGCCGTTCCGGTTCGTAACTTGCATTCAAATCGAGTTCAAATCGGTTCAAATAGTGTGTACCACACCACTTCTATGAATTGGAGAATGTGGTTAAGAAAAATTAGAACTTGTGAGACGGGAAACTGCGCGTGGTTTCACCTCGGCGCACGATGGGTTGCCTAAGCCCCGGGCGCTCGCCTCGCCCGCCGCTGCGCGCTCGAGGAGAGGAGCGTAGAAAAGGGGATCGCGGGCCTCGCGCTTCGAGTCGAGTAGAGTCGTTCTGTTTGGCATTGTAATTAGGGTCCCCGGACCCCCCGGGGGAGGGGTGGTGGCGGCGGGTAGCTTCCACTCCAGGCGGGGCGGTTTGCAAACACACTGCGCGCTGCGCGTCGGCGAGGCAGGGCGGGAC
>NW_026267199.1:895139-910812 GCF_000697945.3 Frankliniella occidentalis
GGGGGGAGTAAAAAAGGTTGCAGCAGAGGATCAAAGTTATGCAGACCGGGACAAATCCACCAGGGACGTGGAAGGGGTGGCGAGGAGGAACCACGCATCGGTCAACCACGGCCGCAAACGGATGAGCAAACACTCGCCAAGGGTCGCTCCACGGGGGGTGGGAAACACGCCACGCGCCCAGCCTCCGCTCCGACGGGCTGCACTGAGAACTTCGCAGTTACCCCCCCCCCCCTCTTGCAAGCCGGGCAAGGGGGGAGTAGGGGGCCAGACCCCCTAACGGGGGTGGGAAGTTGTAAAGTCCGTACCGCTCCTGCTGGGCTAGGCCGGCCGGGCCCAGTGGACCAGGCGAAGGGCCTGAAGGGTCACGGCGGGGTTATGGGGTAGGGGGTAGGGGGTTTGGATTGGGAGAGGGCAGCAGGAACGGCCGAGAGAGATGAAGCAAAGGAGAACACCGACAGATCTGTTTGCCTCCTAAACGCAACAGCCCGACACTTTTCTGTCCCGCAGCACATCACCTACCACGTGGTTCGGCGAGCCATCTTCTCCATGTGGAGCCTGGTCCTGCTGCTGGTGTCGCTGCCGTTGTTCGGCTTCGGCCTGTACTACGACCCCCGGGAGCAGCGCTGCGCGCGCTACCCGCACGCCACGAAGCCCGCTGACATCGCCTACGCTTACGTCTACTTTACATTTGGTAAGTCGGCCTAACAAGCGTGTCCGGCAGGCGTGTCCCGGGCAGCATCTCTAAACTCGTCGGTGTGTTTCATCTGTTTGGACAGGCATGCTGCTGATCGCCAGCATCCTCTGCTGCAACCTGCTGGTGGTGCGGCGGCTGCACCAGGCCGGCCACTCCAACTGGGGCCGCGTGCGCTGCCGGACCGTGGGCTCAATGGGGATGGGGACGTCGTCGGGGTGCTACGAAGGCGACCCCCAGCCGCAGCGGCGGCGCTGGGCGCTCGTCAGGGTGCTGCTGCTGATGCGGCGCGGGCGGCCGGGCGCCGCCGACGAGCCCAAGGACGCCGCGGCGCAGGCCGAGCAGCCGCCGCCCCTCACCCGCCGCTACTCGCGCAGCAGCCGCACGGCGCGCACGCGCGCGCTGCAGCACTCCGAGTCCGTGGACTCGGCCACGCACGAGGAGACGGCCTTCGCCAAGCTCATGGGCTTCCTCTGCGTGCTGTTCGTGCTGTGCTGGCTGCCGCAAATGGTTCGCGCCCCCCTCCTCTCTACTAACGATGCCTTTACAGGCGCCCAGCCGATGTCGCTAACTCACCTAATTCCTCCACCAGATCGCCATCCCCGTCACGCAGCTGTGGCCGGACTGGTCGCCGGGCAAGAAGTTCTCCCGCCTCGCCGACTTCTCGCTGCTGCTGCACTTCACGCTGGACCCGTTCGTGTACGTGCTGCAGAGCTGCACCCGGCGCCACCAGCACAAGTCCGTGACGCCGCCCGCGGCGCACCGGCACCCGGCGGCGCACGCCCCCGGCGCCGTGGGGCACGCCCTGGCGGGGGCGGCGGCCGCGGGGGCCGCGTCGGCCTGGCCAGCCTCGCCGGCCGCCGCGCAGCAGTCCCAGTCCTACATGAGGAAGCTGGGCAGCTCGCTGCGGCTGTGCGGCGCGCTCGCGCTGTGCTCGTGCCGCGGTCAGGGCGAGAGCCGCGGCCGCCGGCGCCAAGACGGGCTGGAGCCCAACTCCAGGGACCTGTCGCTGCTGCACTACCCCTCGGCCTCCGTCATCACGCGCTCGCACCACGTGCCCAATTCGGTCGCACTGTGAGCCGAGAGGCAAGTGTGCTTTCCAGTCTACGCCGAGTAAGAATCGTAGTCCGAGAGGTAGGGAGGGCGGGCCCTCACCCCTCTCACAGCTACCACAACCCAACCGCTATCTCGGAGCCGGGAAGCTCTCGCGTAGCCTGGCCGATTTCGTTTAATCCGTCGAGGTGTGCGTTGTCAAGTAGAATATCCGCAAATGCGGTTCGTGGGTTCCAATTCCATTGCTTCAGTATGGCATGTGTGGCCAGATCTCAAGTTTTAATGTTAATGAAATGCATTCTATAGCGAATATTTATTAAAATTATGTACTTAAGTGTATTTTATTTTCTGGCGTAATACCATAAAAATCTGGATGTGTTGGTCATATTTCCAGACATCCAATGTAACTGAGGATCATACCAGTTCCGGTAATATTCTTATTAGTCAACTGTGCCTTAGAATGACCACGCACAGCATTACTCAGTGTCGTATGGAGAAACCCAGTCAGTATTTTGTAAATAAGCTAAGCTATTAAAGTATGGTAACAGAACTGAAGCACCTTTGACCCTTATCAATGTGATTTAAGACAACTAAGCAGGTGTCCATTAGTAGTTTTACTGCATTAGAGAATGGATGACATTAGAATAAAATATCAAAGTGAAAAAACTTGTTTAAGTGAATTATTTGGGTTGATCACTTGACAATTCTCTAGTCAAATTCATGTAACTAGCAATGCTTGTACTTTGTGCCAATAAAATCTGGAATGAACTCATGTTTGGATTTGTATCCATTTCAGGAAAGGAAAACTGCAATAAGACAGCCAATCACCATTTAAATTTACAGATTTTTAATGATATCCGTAGGACTCGATCACAGCTGTGTCCTTAGCAACCAGCTTGCTGATGTGCTCTGAAGCACCCTTAGTAAGTTTCTGCAAAAAGAAAATTTGCTTTAGACATTGAACTGTGATATGCGAATTACACCTCACAATGTAGGCCGGTATCTCATAAAAATGGCGTTTCATTAGCATCAAATAATGTAGGTAAGTTATTTATAATCATTGAGACCAGTTGGCAAGATAATTGAACTACAATGATGAAGTTTGACACTTACCCTCAACTTGTCCTTCTTGCGGATGTGCAGAACAGCCTTGATCTTACGCTTAGTCTCCAGAGCCCTAACAACGTGCTTGTACTTCCATCCCACTTCATGTGAAAGGCGGCCTACGTGGCAGAACTGAAAGAGAAGATGGCATGTTGTAAAATAAGGTCTAAATTCAAAACTGCACAAACTCAAAACACCAAGAATCTACTACACTTACCTTCCTGCCAGGCTTCAAGCACATGACTCTAAGAGCGCCAGGGACAACAAGATGCTTCCTCTTGTCGTATGGGGGAGGAATACCTTCATAACACTTAAGTCGGTGAGAAGCTGCCTGACCACGTGGTGTCTTGTGAGGCAGCATACCTTGAAATGACAAATGTGTTAAACCATGCAAAAGAAAGCCACTACTACAAGGGAAGTGTCACAACACCTCATAGAAAGTAAGTTTCACAGACATCAAATAATGTAGGTAAGTTATAGGAATAATCATTGGCACAACAAAACGAACCCACTAATAATTAAGTAACATACCTCTCACTGTCCTCCAGAAGATTTCTCTGGGGGCACGGTGGTGGAAAGGGCCTCTTGCAGGGTTAACATTACAGCGTTTACGCAAGAATGAAAGGTACTTCAGCTTAGCCCTGAAACAAACCCACATAATGAAAACACTGACAATCTTAAAACAAGCAACACATTCACAAGTACAATGCTCAGAAATAAAAGGTCAGCATGTGCCAAAGGCTTCTCAGGCGCAAATTACCATAACCATCATTGCAAAGTTCAAAAGTTACATAGCACACCATCAGAGGAAAAATATCAACATTAATTTCAGGCGCAAATTACCTTGACCATCACATGGTGTGCTAATTTAGGTAGACATAACTAAGAAACTCACCTGAAGAAGTTTCCTGAGATGTTTAGCTGCTCGCAACGCAGAACAACCACCTTGCGGCCCTGGAGGAGAGCCTTGGCCGTAACAGCGGCCAGGCGGCCGAGGAGGTGGCCCCGCCCATCTATAACGATTTCCTGAAAAGTATGGAAACTCAATTATAGTCAGAACTAGGCGCAGGTGGCACGGAAAACAGGCAGTGCAACAAAAATTTGTCTGCACCTCATAAGACATTTGTTTCATGGTAATCAAATAATGTAGGTAAGTGTTGATATATAATCATAGGTACATCTATTAGAAATCTACACGTATAATAAGAGTATGGCATGAAATACTGTCACCAAAACATAGCTTGTTAGGAAGCTTGAGAACCGCAGATTTAGAATAAAAGACTGACGGGGAAAACGTCTACCGCGATCTTGACAAACTAAACGGGCAGTTACACAAATGTGATTCAACTTAAGTTCCAGGCTTGTGATAAGCAGCAGGCAACATAACCTTCGACTGCTCAAAAAAACATAAAAGACGTTAAATTGACATAATTAAAAAAAAACAAGCAACAACCAAATACAGTGCAGGATTGCGAATCTTTCAATGAGGATAGTAATCAAAAAAGTACTCGGTACAAAATAGGACCAAACCAACGCGTCAAACATTTAGTGAGGTTGGGACGACCCATGCCGTAACAAATAACAAACAAGTCTTTACTAGAATATTCAAAACACGAGACAATGATGCAAAGGAAACATAACTTTAAGATAGCCAGGGAACGATCACCACCAATAATGAAGAAGAATTATTTGAACGTATGCAACGCAGTGCACACGTGTTAAGAGAGAAAGAAACACAAGTGCGGCTCGTCATGTGGAAACCTCACAAAAATACCCCAACCAAAACTTAGACGGTAAACTTAATAGTCGACAGGAACGATAAACACTGTTTAACACTATTCAGAAGTACCGATAAGTGTTCAAGATCAAAATTAAAGAATAATTCAAATTCATACCTTGTCGGCCCGGCGCGACATTTTCCTCCCATAAACCTAAACCGGAAAAGGGGGTCCACGCTCGGAAGCCAAGGAATAAAGGAGCACCAACTGTGCGCCACGAAGTGAAGTCGGAGGCAGCGATGCCAACTACTAGACCGAAATAGCGCCCCGGAAAGGAAAAAGTAGCCAAGAAAAAGAAGAAAAAGATTGAACGTCGTCTGTCGTCTGTTGTCGGTCGTACGTTGTCGTCAGTCGTCGTTCAGGTAATAATAATTATTCTTAATTTATTTTCATTTTTGCAAGTGATTCATCAAAGCAAATTTCAAAGTTCATCACTATTTTTTTTGTTCTCTTGATTCCATTTCTCAGTGGCTTGACTTGATCGCTATGAGTTTCTTTTGAATATGCTTTGTTGTGGCACAAGGATCCCTTTGACATTTGGTGAATCTGTGTCTTGTATTTTAAATGTGTCCTTTTGATAATTTATAAAATTTTATCATTTTGAAACAAATATATTTTTGGGACCAGATAAATTTTTAATTTTTAACAATATCAAAGATTTGCTTCTCCTATTTTCGCTCTTTACAAAAGGCCAAGTATTTATTGTGGTTAGTAGAGGTTTTTTTGCTTAAATGTGAATTTTTATAAAAATGAACTCAAACTTCTGTGGAGGATGACAATCAGAGATTTTATGTGGGCATCATATGTCTCCATTCTCCTGTTAAAGAAACATCTCTTCTAGTTTCAGAAGGACCAGGACAGAATGGAAGAGAATGGGATTGGTGTTTCAATGGAAGTAGGAACTGAACATGACCGCGATGAATTGATAGAAGGGCAGATCATTAATTCGTCTGATGGTCTTCCCAACATCCATCCAAACTTTTCTGAACTGGAGCTTCATCCTGTGCCAAGTGCTGAAAAACCTAATGGTCGCAGTCTTGATGAACTCATACATGATGAGGATCTGCCTACTTCATTGATAGTTACTAATTTAGGAAGCTCTGTGTTTGAAAATGAAGAACAGAGGGTAATTTTTAATTACTTGCTATTACTCATAATGTATTCACCACATTTTTCTTTCTCATTTCACAGCTATAAAACCCCAAATGCTTTACTTACAGAGACAACTGGAAGAAATGTTTCGAGCATTTGGAGAGCCAGCAACATTTCAATTCTTTCGCAGTTTTAAGAGGCTAAGAGTGAATTATGGATGCCCCGCTTCTGCTGCAAAGGCACGAATTCAGCTCCACCAAACTCAATTTGGTGGTAGAATCATAAATTGTTACTTTGCACAGGTTTGTGTGTTTGAAATGTGCGGCTCTATTGAACTTGTGCATTCCATTAAACATTGATCAACTTGTATTATTGACTTGCAGACCGTCTCACCTGTGGATATAGAGGATCAGCGTCTTCAGCTCCCACCTCTCACGAAACAATTTCTCATTTCACCTCCAGCATCGCCCCCTGTAGGTTGGGAGCCACATAGTGAAGCCGAACCCCTGGTTAATTATGATCTGTTGGCTGCTATCTCAAGGCTTACTCCAGGTAGAATTAAAGATTCTTCTCTTCATGTGGAACATAATTACAATTTATATTGTATATTTCTTGTTCTTTGTGATTTGCGTAGGTGATTCCTATCAACTTCACGCTCCATCTGATCAGCACCCAGGAATAGTTGTCCATGTTTGTGAAGAAGAATCTCATTACAAGCCAGAAAAATCGAGCAGGATACCACAGACACGCTGCCCTGAATTTAATTAAAAGTTAGAATCTATGTTTGAATTAACTTATTTTGGTTCATACGGCACAGAACTACGGTACTTTTCTAATATTCGTCATTGTTGAAAAGTGAAGCTCCTGCGAATTCATCAGTAGTGAAACGGTCTTGCTTGTTTGCACTGCCCAGACTAACCCAAGCAACAGAGATTGGTCGTGAAATGTCAGACTGATGTAAATATGGCGTGTTTTAGGTCGAAAGGATCTCCCGATATGTCATCTTGACGTTTTGTGACCAATCTCTTTTACTTTGGAAACCATCTGTAGTCCTCTTTCTGGTGAGCAGTGGAGTAGCTATAGCTATATGTAGCTCTTTGCTGTGACAGTCAGGGTGCTTTGCCAAAGGTTAAAGCTTTTGTGCCACAATGTAATTCTTATGTTCCTGTATAGCTAATCATATATTATATTGTGGAGAATCATGGACTAGATTTTAAAAAAAAGAATCTACATTGAAATTACATTGAAATCATCATTGATTGAAAGTATATGTGAATGACCAGAAGGTGGCAAATTTTTCATTTGTAAAATGTAGGCTTTATTTGTGGTAAAACCTAATTAGATAAATATCTATACTTCCAGATTTACCTTTTACTTTTTACCTTGAATTTGATGAGTCAAGTGTGAGGAAAGAAGAATTCAGTACACAATCCAAACTATCTTTTGATGTTGTTTTGAAGAGACTAGGAAGACCATTTGTACAATCACCATTGTTGACAAAATTGTATAATATGCCTTTTGTTGAATTTCATATGTGTATATATTTTTCTGATCATATTTCATTGCACTGCCGGTTGTGTTTGTCTAAGTATTCTCTCACTCTGTCCTTATCAACCACTTGCTTCCATCACTAAACAATATATTTTCCTATTTTCTTCTCTAATGTAGAAAGAGTGTTCTGTTTCAAGAAAAAGTTGTTCAGGGAACACTTGTATGATCAAGTGTTGAAGAATGGAGCAAATCACCTCCATTCACCAACTCTTGCTGTTCTTCTTAAAATGGATACGATAGAAAAATCTACGGTATCCTTACCTCATATTTATTTAGCCATGTGATAATGCTTGTACTCTAACTTTTTACTTGTTATTTATTGCCTTAAAGCCTAGTATTAAAGCAATCTACTGCTCTGTTTATATTTTATGTATCCTTTCTTTTAGCTATAGTAAAATTATAAAGGAATAGTTTTCTGTTACCAAGTATGAAGGCGGTCAGCATTTTGAAATAAGTTGATGTAAATACTGAGCAATATCTCTACTTAGCATGTATCAACAGAGTTACTCTCCATTGTTCAAGATAGCACCCTTATTTTTATGTGTAGAACATTTTCAGGGCGTTTTGAATGTTTTCTCTTGTATATTATTTATATCTACACATATGCAAATAACTGAAATGTCAGTTTACGTAAGTAATCACATATCTTCTAAACCTCTTAAGTCTCATTATTCATGTACTTTCATTCTAGTTAATTCAGAATCAAGGCATTTCTGAACAGGAGCTAAAGTAATTCTTTTAAAAATATAGTGTATCCATAAGGTAATGGCTGTGCTGTGCAATTATGTGTGTTACATATTTCATCTTTTCTATTTTATGTAGGGTTAATTAAGGCTCAGATAGTACAAAGAGAACAGCCCTCAGATAATTGCTTATCTTCCTTCATTAGATTTTCTTGTCTTCATTTTTCTCTATTTGAGTTGTTCGTATTTGTCTAAAATTTATATATCTATGCTATGTGTGTCTGTAGTGGGGATTGTGTTGATCAAGACAAGTTTTGTTGCTGTGATTCTGTTAAACCGCCTTGAATGTTCGGACCATACTACTATTCAAAGTTGTTTTGACAACTTGAACAATTTTAAACCAAGAAACCAACATACATTGTGTTTACAAGGGCTTTCTTACCTTACTGTAGATTTATAATTTGAGATTGTTCTTGTATTAAGCCTACCACATAGGTACCTTTTATTTTCCTAAACTCGGGGATATAGGAGAATTCAGAGCTCATTTTAATGAAGCTGAGCTCAATATAAATCTGATAATGCTGTTGTAGCTCGGAAATTACTGATAATATAAGGGAAACATCTGGAGGGTCCCCTGTCTAGAGGGTCCCCCCTGTATATTTTATTATTTTTTATTATTTTCATTTTAAAATTAGTTTTTAATGTTTAAATACTAATTAAATATTAAAATATTGTTTAAAACTATTTTGCGAGGCCTGAGGTGTCTAGAAATTTTCCATCCTGCTTCTTATGTTCTGTTTCTTGCGCTCTTGCTCTCAACAGGAGTGTTAAATGTTGTTTGCGGTCTGTCTAGTAGACATTTGTCTAGGAGAATTAGTTGCTCAGTTCTTTATGCAGTAGGACTTGTTTGGAAGTGTTGAAATGTCGCAAACTTACAAGTGCTTAACACATCCCAAAGTTTAACAAAAATGCTACTGCGCTTCTTTTGGGTTCATCAAGTGCGGGTCAGTAGTTGTTCTTTCAAAAGCACACTGTGCAACGCAACACAAATTCAAAAGACTGTGTACTAAAAGTGATTCACCTTGCAATTGACATCTGGACACTGCGCTTGCTGTATCCAAAGCGAACGCATTAACATTTTTGTTTGACATTTTCATGTCTTACCCACTTGAAAGTTGACGACATTTCCACACTTCAGAAAACGTTCTACTGAATAGAAAACACTAACATATAATTCTAATAGCCTGATGTAAACTATACAGATCGCAACTAGCAAAGAAACACTTCTTCTAAGAAGCAAGAGCCCTACAGCACATTAGGAACCAGTATGAAAAATTCCTAGGCCACTCTGACCTTTAAAAAGTAGGTGTAAACAATATTTTAATATTTTATTAATATTTTAATGTTAAAAACTATTTTTTTAATAAGAACTCTAAAAAATAGTAAAAAATTCAGGGGGGACCCTCTAGACAGGGGACCCTCCAGGACCTACCCTAATATAATCGGCAATGTATTGGTATGCCGACTACTTTTCAGTGTCATTGTTATTCTGCAACAAAGTTTACGTATTGATGTGAAGAAATAAATGGTGAAACGACACCTAAACTCAACTACCTGATCATCTGTTTCCAATGGTTAACCAGACAAAGGTCTGCAAAAGTTTCAAGAATTATCCAGGGATGAGTAAAGTTCAACTAGCTGGGTGTATATTAGAGTGGCAAATTTTGGTGATTTAAAAAACACAAATTGAGCAAAAATAGCTGTTAGACATTTCACTCTATGTACACAATGATTCAGTCATTACAATCAATAAAATAATAAATATACAAGAGCACTTCTAGTTCAGTATTGATACAAAAATACCCTATTTATTTGACAAGGGGAAAAAAGAACATCAGTAACAACAAAATACACAAAGTGCATTAAGTACAAATACATACAAACAAATAACCTGTAGAGATATTTTTTTTTTCCATTCAATCTATCTAAAGCTTAATGACTGAGGCATATTTATAATTTCCTTGTTGAGATTCTCAATGGCCAAATGCAATATTAAGTGTACAACAATTTAACAAATATTGCAATTGAACATTTTAAGATCACAGAGCTAAAAAGTGATGTTTAAAAATAATCTTAACATAACATCCAGTAAACCAACTAAACTACAATGAAGACTTTTAGAATTGTTGAATGCAAAATGAACAAATACAAGGAATTGCAGCAAGAAGTCAATGAGGTGCACTTTGGTTTCCGTGTGATTGTTTTTTTGATGCATATATACTGTTTTTAGAGGACTTAGACTGTACACAATCTTCAACTTTATTCCATATTGTCTTTTTAAAGTATTGATTTAGGCCACAAGGCATTATTATATCACAATCCGAAGCAACAATGCCAGTCGATCACCCAAGAGATAACAGATTAGACTCACTTTACCAAATGATTTTAAAAAATTGGAATCATGCAATTTATACCCACATTATCTCATAGCATCAAGAGCAAACAAGTCCTGCCCCTAAATTTATTAATGGACACATGAAGTTAAATTAGCTAGCAGTCAAGTACAGGGTCATAAGAATAATTATGACAGACCAGTTTGTATTTCTTTTACTGATTAACAGAAGCTGCGTCCAGATACGTGGGTGCATTGGGTGCCTGAGTCTGTGCAGACACACTCTGTGATGCACCCAATGCACCCATGTATCTGGACGCAGCTAGAGCTTGATTTTAAAGTGAAAAATACATCCTTTCCTTTTTTTTCTTCTTTTTTTTTGCATTGATAAAAAATGCATTTTTAAGAAATCAAACAAAAAATACTGTTTTGTTTGAAAACAAAATATAGCTTGCCAAGACTCACTTCCGCATTCTGCTACATCTGATCTTATCATTCATAGGTGATAGCTACAGCTCATATCAATAATTTTAGATCCTGTGTTACAATCACATCAACCCAGCTTTACATGATAGGTAGTAAGGATGGTTGAACTTCATATTGTTTCTCAGAAATATATCAGTATACACATTGTACAAAATGTACAATAAAGTCAAAGAGAAGTCCATAAGAAAACTTACCAATCAATAGAATCAATCAAAAACTACAACAGATTCAATGATTTCAAACACTTTACGTAGTTATGCCTATGGCCTATGGCACGGGTGTCACTACTGGCTGTTTAATTAATCAAACTATTTAAAAGAAAAAATTGAATGTTAATACATAAAAGGTAGACTGGTAAACAAACAAAATAGATATGACTCGCAGAAGTTACGCAATGAGCTCAAGACAAGTTAAATGGTATGGACGGATCACTGCACACATATTAAGAGGTTCTCTGACAATAAAAATAAAGTCCAGGAAATTCATGATGTCATAATCAGCTTCAATTCATGATATAATGATTGAACTATTCCAATTAACAATATTTGATCTTAACGTAGGAGGAAACCACCTTGCAACAATCTAAAACATTAGTATGTGAAAATACATTTGTTCAACAAGATACTTAATAAAATTTGGCTTGTGGAGTACCAGCTCAAGTGGCATCCAGATAAAATACATATATGCAATCACTTTAAATACTGTGTCAGGCCATATAAATAAAGGTGTTAATATCATCTTCATCCCGACGCATATACTTGTGTTCAATTAACCATTCAATTTGCTCTTTAATCATTTTTTTGCTAGGGAGGAACATGTTCTTTAAAATATCAACGAGTTCAGTTTGGAGCTGAGCATTACTCATCTTCTTGCGCATCTTAAGAATTTTAATGATAGCTTCCTGTGATTTTTTTTAGAAAGAAAATCATGTTAGAATGACACTTGCTACCTGTAAAAAAAATAAAATAGCAAACCAAATTAAAACTTACCTGAACACGTAGTATCCTAAGTTGCACAATGCTCTCATTGTCTTCCTCCTTACTTCTTTCAGTAGAAAGCTGAAGTCTACCTACAAGATTAATTTTACCTCTCTTTTGTAACTTTCCGTTTTTGCTATGAGAATAGATAGAAAACATTGTCAGACTCCAGTATTTAAGATTGGAACAGTGACACAATTTCAAGACTTCACTTACACTAGAGCAAACTCTTGATTTACCCAAAACTGAGTATTTTCATCAAAGTCCTTTGGAGACTGTACTTCTGGTCCATACAGCAAAACCTGTCTTCTAATTTTGGGAAATGCAACAAGGGACCATAAAGTGCGTCTCAGCTCAGGATCAGGCAATTCTGTGGCAAGTCTTAGATTTTCGTATGAGATACGATCCTGAGACCTCTGGTTCCAAGCAAATAATACAGCCATTTGAAATGTTGTGACATCTACGTCATATCTTCCCACAGAATTCGCAAAAGTTATCTGCAAGCATACAAATAATTGTAAGATCTTGACCACAAAAAATGTTAAATCAACTGATATAGATTTAAAAAGTAAGGCAGACATACTGTTCCATTGGACATATGATGATACCACTGCAGCTTTCGGCCACTATGTTTTTTCTTGTAAAAATCTTCAACTTCTGGAATATAATCTTCCAGTTCCATGGGAAGTGACACAGTTACACGCTCACTTCCTCGAGCCCACGCACCAGCATTCAATATTTTAATGTTAATAGAATCTGATAATAAAATTATAATGTTGATCAATAGTTAAATCATGGAATTAGAGATTTTAATCAAATATATATTACCTGCTATGCTTCCTCTAGTTGATCTACACTGCTCTTTAAATTGCTGATTGAGATCTTCACTAACTTTTACATCTTGGAACATCCGAGCTAGCTTGTTGACATAGTCAGCTGGCATACCTACTTCTCGTAACCTGCGAAAATGTTTTGAAGACAAGTGATTGTTTGAACCATATTTGCAGTATCAAAAAACACTACTACCAAGAAGATAATTTCAACTATGTATTTAGGGCTTACCATTCTACCATATTTTCTTCTTTTTCAGAATCTGCAGATGTGTCCAAAATAAGACGTCGTGTAAGATGTGCTTTGTGATAGCGCATAAAAACATCTTTATTTTGAACATATTTCAACACAAGGAGCTGGAAAAAGGATAGCATATACATAATAGGGCATATGTAAAAAATATAATATTCGATTGGATGGTATGCAATTAAAGTGTAGTAGACGCATACCACATCTCTAAGTTTGCTCTCAATTTCATCAGACGTAAGTTTCTTGCTAAGGGGAGTTTTTCTCAACAACATATCACAGTAGTTTGCCAGGAGCTCTGGACATTTTGATTCTGGTTGACACTTAACACCTGAGTTCTAAATAAAACATAGGTCAGAAATTTAAAAAAAAAAAAAAATTCTGTGGTTCATGCATGATGATTTAAATACAAAGAAACACTAACCTGTTTGCTTGGAAGCTCAAGACGAAACACTTGAGTATCATTAACAACTTGTTTGTAGGCTTTATCTCTGGCTGTTAAAAAGCGAGGATCATCGCTGAATGCCTCTTTCACAAGAAGGCTGAATTGGTTAAAAAGTTGTAGCAACCTTTCAACATATTTCTCTGAATCCTGATAAGATTTATGATTCAATTGGTTAAAAATACTTAGAGGTAAATATTTTAACTCAAATACATACACTGACAAAATATTTAAACAAACCAACAAACCTGTGTAATGACATCAGCAGAAGCCATCATATCATCAAGGCCAGCTTGTAAAATGTGTTCTACTAAATCATCTAGCATAGGAGAAATACCATCAGGTACTCGATCCATCAGTTTGAACATCAGCTGAAGCTCTGGGGGAGGGAAAAAATCCCAAAAGATATTTTTATGGCAAACAAATTTTAGAGAGAGGATGACTAACTTATTGTGATTACTTATAATTATACGTACTATCAGTTTCATTAGCTTTTATCATGCCAGCACATTCAGCAAGGATTGTGTTTTTGAAAGCTGTCACCAGTACATTCACACAACATTCTGTTAACTGAAATAGATGAAAAAGAACAATTCCTACACTTGTAAATCTCAGTACTTAAAAAATTCAAATTAAATCTTCATAAAAGATTACATAATGACAATTTTAAGGGAAAACTTTCTTAAAAACTTACTAGTTGAACTGAACCACTGCATGATTCAAGATACTTATGAGCTCTTAGCTCCTCCTCCCTTAGTTTTGAATCAGCATAACGCATGTAATTCTGGACACCATTAGCATGTAAATACTGAGGTGCTTTCATTTTGTAGAATGCTTCAGTAGCCTCCATATACGCCTTCTCAAAATTATCCCTATAAATTTGAAGTTTATCTTTTGGATTTGAGCAAAGGTTGACTGTAACAAGATTGGTAGGTATATAATACAGTACATGAAGCAAATTTATTAGAAAAAAAAGATGATATGAATAAGGAATTATTTGTTTGAAAATTACCATAAGACTCTCGAACCCCTATTACAAGCTGTGAATCAAATGCCTCTCCAGCTCTCTCAGCATGCACCAATTTCATAGCTGAGTCTTGAAGGCGTTGCTTTATGTCTGAGAAAATACTTTCATTCCAGCTATCTAACATAAGCTATGGGAAAAAGCGATGGACATGTAAAAACAGATTTATTTCCAAAATACTCAAGTACTTTAGTACTTTTGATAACACACCTTCCGCACAATGCTTGCTTCAGTAGCCGTCTTGAAACCAGGAGTTTTGTAACCTACAAGAGAAGTTTCTAGCTGTCTGAATGGTGTTGGAAGATAATTACACTGTGTGAAAAATTTTCTCCATTCAGCTATGTAAGCCTTCAGAAGTGCCTGATCCTCTTGATGAGACATAACTCTCTAAAATTGTAAAGTTTCATCTGTTAGAGAAGCTCTCGGTAAATGTCACACTATGGAATTTTCTTAGACAAATCTTACCACTTGCGCCTTTTTAATGAACTCCATTATGTCATCTGTCAGGGCATCTCGGACTTTGACAGCCCCCTTCTCATCCCAAAGACACACCGAATGAACATTATAGAATAAATCTTGCCATTCATTTTGAGTTACAGGTTCTTGTTGGAGAAGTTTCAAGACAATGGCTCTCATTGAGGGCCATTTGTCCTCAAATGTGTGTTGCTGTCCTTTATCCTGCTGAAAAAATATAACATTGCGTACTAGGAGGGCATAACATATTCCAGTAGCTTCCCCGCAGACCAAAATAAGAATTGTGTTAGTGGTCTACAACAAGACTATGTAATATACTACAAGTTCCAAATGAATGAAAGTACACACAAGGTGAAAGTATTCAGATAAATGTGATAAATCATTAAGTTAGGTAAACATTAAGAACGGGATGCGGGGAGACCGGTAACGGGGAAATTCGGAAAACTACAGCAAGCTGATCGGAATGGGAATAAGCAGTGGACGTAGAGCTGGAAAGCCCCTCTTAAAGGAGAAAAATCAAAATTAATTCCGTCCACTGTCAGCTCACAGCAAGAATTTCAGCACTGTCATCAGCTAACCTATCTCTCTTTCAGAAAATTGAAAACATGCAAGACGTATCACAATAAATATTAAAACAGAAGTTCTTCTGGTACAGTTCCCCGTGCGTCGTGTAAAAGCGAAATCCTTCCGTAAATATAAGCTTACTTTCAACATTCCGGTTAAATGTAAAACTCCACTTTAAATAAAGTTTGTGAATTTGAGGTTGTTCGGCGGTTGAGGTTTCAGACGGCTTGTTTATGGTTCCAAGCAGGCAGGCGGTGGAAGGGGAAATGAGGGGGGGGGGAGTAT
>NW_026267199.1:912032-919712 GCF_000697945.3 Frankliniella occidentalis
TCATATAGTGGCGCGAGCAGCGAGCCGTGAATGGTAGTGACAAATAATAAATAATCATTATAATAATCACAGCAGAATGGCGAAGGGCCAATGACGTGTTTTCCAGAGCGCGTCGTCCAAATTGAAAGTTTGCGAGCCCCCTCCCCGAGCTGTCCGAGGGACCCAAAAGTAGGGGGGGGGGGCGTCCCAGCTCCATTATAAACGGGAGATCCCGACGTGAGCGGCAGACGCAGCCGTGTCACTCGCCACGCTCGTCAACATGAGGTCCCACCTGAGCATCGCCGTGCTGCTGGTAAGCGAGATATTCCGATTTCAACTTTTCGGCTTAGTGGTTTAGGTCATTCCACCATTAAGATAGATTGACGTTATTTAGACAACGAAAAGGAGTTAGTGTGGCTGACCAATGGGGACTCCTTGGACTCCAAATGAAGGTCCAGATCCTTTTGGGACCCCATAATATTTGACCCCCCCCCCTTTCCCCCGAGTGCCCACTTGGTTTTTGAACGGTCCTAGCATGACAACAATGTGGTCTCGATTTTTGAGGGTTCCTCCAAACCTTAGTAAGTGCGCGCTGCATACTGCAACTGTAATGGTCCGTCCATACATCGGGATCTCCCTTTGATCGACGCCAGTCCCGCAAGGTCCACAAGTACACCGCTCCGCATCTCCGAGTTTCTATCTATGCGTCCATAGAATTCAGAAAGCTTTGGTTCCAAAGCTCTGTCTGTCAAGAGGTGCGGTTTTCCCCGTGCGCGGAAACGCTGTGGCGACGAGGAGGGTCGCGAACGACGTCGCGCCGATGTACGCCGGACGCTGAGAGCTCTTCGCTTTCGCGGGATATTTATCCATTAGCAGGGAAGGCACTTAGTGGAAGTCCTTGGGGCCACACACAGAAAAATACAGACCCCACTGGATCATCTAACTCCAGTAACTTGTTATAACATCAACTCAAGCACCTAACTCCTAACTTATTTCACTAGTCCATGAAAGTCAAAATCATATCCTTGCGACGTTCAAAGCAGGAGCGTTTCGAGGTGGGCGCCTAGTTTCCGTTATTCATTTGCAGCTTTTATAAGAACTCTTTTGTGTCCCTAACGTGAAATATACCAGGAGGCTGATTCACGCCGCGCACTTCTGTAGTTATGCTGTACCGCATGCTGGAGTGCGGGCGGGTTGCCTACCCGCTCGGCTCGTAAGGCGCCGTGGACAGGGGCGATAGGCAGGCAAGCCCGCCCGCAGTCGTGCATGCGGTACAGTATACCAACAGAAGTGCGCGGCGTGAATCAGACACCTGGTATGTGCGCGACAGCCAACTTCCACTACTTCCGTTTCACTCGCGAACCTGTACATTCATTACGGCGCCATATGATTATGCTGTCGTCGCTTTAGCAAAGTGTCGAGTGGCGGTTGAGTTGGGCGCTGCTGCGGGCCGCCGGGGCACCACAATGAACGGGAAGGTGACCCCAAAAACCACAACGATAGGAGATCCCGAGGAGATCGCGAGGAGAGGCGGGAGTAGAAGGGTGGCGACGGCTGCGGGGCATAGAGAAATGATGCTGGGTGGTGTGTACTACCAAACGCCGGCGAAAGCTTCACAATGCCCTTGTTATCCCACAAAGGCATGCAGCGCCCTGGCCGTGTCCGCCGTCTACCTGGACGAGCCGGCGCTCGCCGAGCTGGCCGAACGCGAGGGGTACGCGCTCACCCTGCACGCCGTGCAGCGCGCCCGGAGAGAGGCGTCCGAGCGAGACCAGGAGGTGCGTACAACTGGTGTAATCCGACGAGCTGAGGACGCTCCTGAGCTGAGCCCTGAACCCACGCGAGCCTATCTCCCTTCCAGTGCCGCTGCCCACCCCCGGGCCCGCCCCCGTTCCCGGGCGGCGATGATGACGACATGCCGCCGCCGCCGCCGCCGCCACCCGCGTCCGGGCCGGACGCCAGCAGCTCCGAAGAGCAGGGTGGCCGCCCCCGAGGCCCCCCGCGTGGGTGCTGGCCGCCGCCGCCGCCCCCGGGCCAGTGGGGGCCCCACGGGCCGCACCGCCACCACGGGCCGCCGCACCCCCACCGCATGGGCGCCGAGGTGAGACAGCGTCCCACACGGACACACCCCCTGTCACCCCCCGAGGTGAGAGCCCTGAGAGAGCCCCGCGTCCTGCCCGCAGTACCAAGGCCCGCCCTGCAAGCTGCGCCCGCTGTTCCGCGTGCCCGACAAGTTCAACTTCACCGCCAGGGTGGTGTGCTTCGACCGTTGGGAGCGCGACTCGGCCAAGCAGATGGGCATGGCGCCCGAGGACCGCTTCGACGTGGCCAGTGAGTACATACGACACAGCGGCCGCGCCCAGAGCGTTAGCCAGGAGTGGATTCGGGCTAGGAGCCGTCGCCACGCCTTTTGCCGCAGGCGGAAAGTACTTACGCCTACCACTCAGCCGTCGAGAGCTCTGTTTTAAACTCCCTGCTGTACAGTTCTTTACTCTAAACTCCTATTTTTACCTGCAGAGTATAAGCCCACCCAGCGCCGGTCTCTCATGTGGAACAAGGGAGTAAGTTATGGCCGTATCTTTCCTGAGCGTTATTCTGAACTAGTTTGCTGACCATTTTGCTGCGGTACACTGACTAACTCCAGCCTTGCCCCTTTTCGTTGTAGTGTGACATGCAGTGCCACTTCTTGGAGCTCGAATTGGTAAGGGGCGCATGGTGGATAGCAACCACCCCGTAGGTTGAAACACTCCGTACCTCAACTCGCGTCCTCTTGCCTGCGCACAGCTCGCTGCCGACGGCGAGGACGTGACCCTGGACGCGGAGGCGCTGGCGGCGCTGCTCAAGGAGGACGGGGACTCTTCGGACGTGACGGCCGCGGTGGACGCCGCCGTCAAGAGCTGCATGGAGATGGGCGCCGAGATGGTGCACGCCAAGCAGGTCTGCCGGAGCGGCGCCGACGAGGTGCTGTTCTGCCTGCAGCGCACCTTGGAGGAGGTGAGCGGCGGGTCGAGGCTTGGGCAAACGATTCGGAGACACTCGCGACACTCACGCACTCTTTGCTTTCTTCGCAGACGTGTCCGGGCTCCAAGTGGCAAGGACGTAAGTGCAGCGGGGCGGGCGCAGGCCGGACTGTGAGGTGAGGTGTGAGGTAAACAGAGGCAGCCGATAATGACTGAGGATAACCGTCGTTCCAGAGCGCTCGTGCGACGAGGTTGAGGACGCTGCCTCCAAGCTGCGCACCTGCTGGCACCTGCGCCGCATGATGCACCCCCACCCCCACCCTCCGCCGCCACCGTTCTTCGACGGGCGCCGACCACCCTTCATGCGCCCTGGCGGGCCCCCGCGCGGCCCCGGCCCCATCGACGCCGACATGCCCGAGAAGCCCAACGCCATCAGCTCCGAGGACGCGTCTGCAAGCAAGAGCGAGGCGGCATGAGGAGCATACCCCGTGGCGCTGCCAGGAAATCGCCGAAGATGACGAATTTCCGATGAAGACAAACGCGTCGTAAGGGTTCCATGTCATCTCTAGTGAGCCGCCTGAAAGACAGGAAATGTGTGCCACAAAACCCCCTATATGAGCCGGGTCCTTAACCGCGCCTGGTTAGAGATCGACCATGAATCGACATCGAGTCAATATCACTCGATTTTGGCAATACTGGTTGGAGTCTCTCATTTAACATCTTACGCAGACTGTGGAAAATATCAATTCGTTTTTGCCAATATTTTACGTATTTTCTTTTTGTTACCCTGTGTGTACCATGTGAAATAAAAGTTTTGCAACGACGATACAGATCATACAGCTCTTTGTTTCCTGTTGACGTCGACGTCCAACGAACGGCCAGTGTTGTCGGGGAAGCACAACACGGTGCCATTATCGGCACTCACACCATGTTCAGGCGGTCCCTTCAGGCAATTACCTTCCAAATCTCAGTCAAAATTTTAACGTGAAGTGAATTTCGTAGAAGAAATTAACAGGATGCAGGTTTTTAACGAGACGAGTCACGTTTTTCGGGCGACAGATCTTAGGGGCGCGTGTGCAACGTTTTCTAAGCATGCGTGAGCCAAAGTGAATGAGCTGATGGGATGATTGACGTGACAGACAAGCCGGAAGACATTCTGCCGTAAGTCGGGCGGGGCGGGGTGAGTGCGCAATGTCGTCCAACGTCTACCGCGACACGACGCTGGAGCCGTCCAAGGCGCGCCACCTGCAAGCCGTGTGGGACGACAGGGTGAGGGCGCTTGCCCGGAAGACCCCCGCCTTCGACGAGTACCAGATCCAGGCGCTGTACCTCATCTTCCACAAGCTCTGCGAGGCACACGGTAGCGAATGAATCTCAGGCTCGGAACGATCGATAAACGTCACAACGTCGTGATTTTTCACGCCAGCGTTACGTTTACGGAAACTAATGTACTTTTGTAAGGCTCGTTTTTTCGCTCCGAGAGCGCTGTTGCCCTCGCTTTTTTTTAGTTGGTTAAAAAAGTAGAGTACCAGCCATGCAGTGTGCTGTACGGGACGCGGAGCCATCTAGATGCGCTGGACGGCCCTGTCGGGCCTTGCAGCTTCCGCGCCGTCCATAACACATTGCACGGTCCAGCAGACACGTATTCGTGCAGTGTCACGCGCCCACGGGGTCGTGCACCTGGGGGAGGTTGTTAGTTGCGCGTAACCTACTCAGGATTTTACTCAAAACATTTTCCGTGCGGTGGGTCCCCACGCGGGCGGAGATGCGAAAACCAGTCGTTCCCTGCGGACAGCTAAAAGTGTCATAAATACCCCCTCGAAATTTAGTGGGGCCCGCCTCTGGAGCGAGACAGCAAAAAGACGTCCAGCAAGAAAAGTGTTCTAAATGGAGATCATATTCCAACGGTTGCCCACTTTACAAACGAGTTGCCCTTACACGGGGCGTCCCTTCCTTACATGCTTGTTTGCGGGAGGTCATGACATGGCGAGGTCACGCGCCTCACAAGGGAACCCCGCCAAGTGTAAATTCCCGATTTTCATTCTACTTTGGGAAATTGCTGGTCTAAATATGTCATCGAAGGACACGTCAAAGATTTTTGCTTAAATTCATATTTAGGGGTCATTTTGGGTATTTGTTCAAAAAGCTGCTATTTCAATTATTTTTTAAAACTTTCAAGAATGCTTCCTAAGAGGTAACTCGTCAAATTGCGGCCCTTTGGGCGAAAATTTCGTCCGTTTTGCTCTATCTAAAGCCGTTTAGGCGCTACCGCCACGTTTAGGAGGGGAAATGCACGGGAATCACTAGGGCTTAAGAGAAGCGGTTGTAAAAAGCAGTCCCACAAAAAATGTTATAAAACAAAGGTTAAAGAGCTTTCATTTTTCTACAACTTTTGTTTTATAACATTTTTTGTGGGACTGCTTTTTACAACCGCTTCTCTTAAGCCCTAGTGATTCCCGTGCATTTCCCCTCCTAAACGTGGCGGTAGCGCCTAAACGGCTTCAGATAGAGCAAAACGGACGAAATTTTCGCCCAGAGGGCCGCAATTCGACGAGTTACCTTATAGGAAGCTTTCTTGGAAGTTTTAAAAAATAATGGAAATAGCAGCTTTTTGAACAAATACCCAAAATGACCCCTAAATATGAATTTAAGCAAAAATCTTTGATGTGTCCTTCGATGACATATTTAGACCAACAATTTCCCAAAGTAGAATGAAAATCGGGAATTTACACTTGGCGGGGTTCCCTTGTCAGATGTGTTCTCCCAGCATTAGTGATGTTAGGGATTTCAATCTGATTCAGCCGACCGAGACCTACTCGTCACGTTACGCCACGCCTGTAACGCTTGTAACACACCGCCTCCTCTTCTCCCAGAGTGGTGGGGCAGCGGGCTGGGCAAGGACCGCACGGACCGCATGGACCGCGTGGGCTTCCGGGACGCCTGCAGCGCGCTGCTCGACATCCAGGACGGCGCGGCGCTGGACGCGCTCTTCAGCGCCCTGGACCCCAACAACAAGCGCTACCTGACCGCGGCGCGCTGGGTCAAGGGGCTCGCCGCGCTCAAGGTAGGACCGAAGGATAAGGCTAGCAACGCACCGAGCTGCGTGAGCGAGCCGGCGGCGCTAAGCGTGCTGCTCGCCTCGCCTCCAGGGCTCGGACCTGGACAAGGCGCAGCTGTGCTGGAGAGCCTACACCAAGGAGGAGACGCCGGTCCTCACCCGCTCCGACATGAGCTCGCGCACCAAGGCCATGTTCATGGACGTCGGAGTCGACGACTTTGACGGCTTCTGCAAGGTAGACGACCGGCGGCGCGGGGCACGCGTTACCCGCGCTGCCCTCCGCCCGCGAGGTAGGCAACCTATTTGACTCTCGCCCCGCTTCGGCTGCCGCCGCGCAGGAGTTCGTGGACACGATGCTCAAGGGCACCAAGGCAGGCAAGGAGGGCGTGCTGCCGCTGCCCGAGTACCTGGACATCGTGTCGAAGCGGCCACTCCTCACCGAGCTCGTGCAGACCGTGCTGCCGGACGCGGGCGCCCTGGACGCCTTCCTGGCCACCTTCACCCCGCCGCCGCGACAACCTCGCAGGCGGCGGACGACCGCTGGCCCCAGTACAACCAGTGGGTCGACAGCACACTCCCGCCCCCCTCGCTCCCCACCCACTGACCTCTAAACTATGCCTTGGAATACAATTATTTATTTGCGGACAAAAAAAATACACATAAAAGTAGTAAATAAATGTATTATTTTATCAATACCTACAGTCATACAAAAAAGAAAAACACGTACACACGTATCACAAGATTTACAAAATTATTGGAACGCTGTCGTTTTGTCGGAATATCATACATACGAAAAAAAAATATCGTAAATAAATGTTACAAAATGTGATGTCGGGGCTGCTTGATGAAGACGAGTTCATCAATCAAAAACACAGTTTTATGGTAAAGGTACACTGAAGCTATCGTAACGGAGATGTTTTAGCCTCTTATTCTCCAGAAATCCTGACCTGAAGGAAGTCGCGGACCATTATTCCCACACATCCCGGGAATAGCCTGTGGAGGGGGAAAACGCAAATCGGTAAGTGTACTCAAAAGAAAAATTAAAGTTAAAAAATGACGATATTATTTATTTATTACATCTTTTTTTTCTTTGAGATTGAGTTTGGAAGCCCATGATGGCTGACTCGAGGGAATCGTCACTAACCTGATGAACCTGTTGAAGTGGAAGAGCCAGCCGGGCACGGACACCTCGGTCTGGTTGCGGCGCATGGCGGCCACCACCTCCTCGGCGACCACCTTCGGGTTGAGGATGGGCATGAGCCCGTTGAAGCGCACCGTGTGCGACTTGACGAGCCCCGTGGCCACCATGTAGGGGTAGATGGTCGTGAAGCGGACCTTGTCGTCCATCTCGGGGCGCAGGTCGTGCTGCTCCACGGCGAGGGTCTCCATGAAGCCCCGCACGGCGAACTTGGAGGCGCAGTACGGTGCCAGGTTGGTGCAGCCCATCTGGCCGCACATGGAGGACACCGCGACGATGTGGCCGTGCTTGCGCTCGTACATGGAGGGCAGGTAGGCCTGCAGCAGCTGCACAGCACAGGGTGGAGCGTGGCGATCAGTTTCCGTTCGCAGCGCTCCGCGGCTACTTCACAATAGAGACCTTCGGTAGATCTCGAACTCGATCCTCCGCGGGCGGTGAAGAAGACAAAGAGTAATCCAAACCGGAACCAGTAGTCCGCCATATTG
>NW_026267199.1:922113-924723 GCF_000697945.3 Frankliniella occidentalis
CAGTCTGAAACAAAGGGGCTGCTGCCGCCGCTGTCAGCGGCTCAGCCTGCTCAGCCTCGTGACCTCTAGGACCTGCCGCCACGTCGTGGGCATATCGTCGCCGACCCCCCGCACCGCGCCGCGCCGCGCAGGGGCCACCCGGGGCCACCCCCCATCCCCAAATGGAAATGGAAATGTGCATCCTGACTGAGGCTGAGCAGGCCGAGCCGCCGCCAGCGCCTGGCGTTGCCGCGACAAGACACAAAGCGACTTGCGCAACTGCATGGGCGCTCTGCCGGTGCCGCGCCCTTGCGCGCCCTACTGCAGCCCGCCCTGCTCCCCCTGCTGCACGACGCGACGCGCCCGCATAGTGCATCTCGCGCTCGGCGCTTGCACCCGTTCGTTCCGTACGTGGTTCAGAGCCAGGAACCCGTCCCGAGTCTGCCACCTCAAGGCGGTTTAAAAGAGAAGGCCCCTTCTTCTCAATCGCCAGCATCAGAGAGACGCCCAGAAATAGGCAGCCATCTGCATGTACACAGGCAACCCCTACGACATCACCCCATCCGTCCTCCGAGCCTAGTGGCAGAGCGAAAATTCACTAACGTCAACACTAAGCGCGCCGCATAGTCTGTTCGGAGAACATTGTGGCTTATTTTATGGGACATCGTGAATGTGTTTTACATGTGTTGAGAACCAGAGCGACAGAAGAGAGTGGGAGTCGGCAGGATGAGAAGAGGGAGGGGCTGACAAGGGACCGGCCAGGTCGGGTTATACGAGCGGCTTTAGTGGTGGGTCGGAGCGTACAAGGTCCAACAAGGTTAACTTGGTCATGAACGAAGAGAGGCGTTTGGACCCGGAAGGGTATCGCGAGTCGTAAAAAAGAGGAACGAACCGAAAAAGCCCTTTCAAAACTGCACGGCTTCTGGCCCGCGAGGCGGAGACATCAAAGGGTAACATATTTTACTGGCGGCGATAATGCGTGATAGCGGGCCCGCGCATCACCAAAAGATATGTGGCGACGGCGAGAATAAGTTCGCGCATAAACAGTATTTTATTGCAGTGTCATGGGGAGTGTGAGGGAAGGGTATCACTAGGTATGTCACTCTGCTCGACCAGCAAAACCCGAGCGTACCAGCAGGAAATGCCACACGGCGAGATTTGATTAGTTCAGCTGCCAGGGTCAGCATGTGCGCGAATATACGCGCAGATATGGGAGTGGGGATGAGTGGAGAGATAGCAAGCGCTCTGGAGAAAATGGGTGTCTCGGCGTCCCTTAGCGATGCATCGGTATCCAAAGTAAATATCATTCTGCGGAAGACAGAAGAACGCGTCTGCGCACGGAGATGATGACGGGACAGACGATGCGGGATGACCAGTGCGGCGTTTCTGCCTCGTCACGCCACGCGAGCGGACAGTCACAGTGCACAGTGCACAGTGTCTCGTGTAGCCGGCGGTATCAGTGTCGGCGGCGGCTGCGCCGGAGGTGGCCGACGGGGCGACACTGGTGGCGCGGCGGCGGGGGAGGGTCGTCCAGAAAGTGCGTTCGTCATCTGTTGTTGTTACAAACCCCAGGAGATCTAGAGTTGAGAGGGATAGGAAAGGGTCTCAGCGGGGTTTTACAGGCCGCAATAACGGAACGATTACATGAAAATTGGTTGCTTAGATTTCAATGCCACCGGGATTTACTAGTTCAGAGAAGATGAATGCTGGGGCACTCGCAGCTTAAAGTGCAATTGTCATCGATAAATTTAATGTAAATAACTTTTTAAAACTGTCTATCTGAATCCGTTGCTTTCGACGATGCTCGGCAGTATCCATGGGTGGGGGTAGGCTGGAGGGTGGTGGAGGGGAAGGGTGCGGTAGGGACAACAACCAGACGACGACGACGCAGGCCTGAACGCTTACGAGAGCTACTATTTCCAGTCAAACGGGATGTTTCCGTCTTTATGTAGTAAAAGAAGCCTATATGCCCAAGGAAAAATTAATCGTGGATTCCCTGGATACGAAGATGTCGAATATAGTTCTCTAGTTTTCTTGTAAATCGTTCTGTCGCCGCACTGAAACCCCTGTAGGGGTTATGGTCTCTTTCCTCCCCCACCATCCCCCACCACCCCGCTCATCCGCTCAAGCAAGTTGTTGTTTCTCGTAGAAGGCGTGTGCTCGATTCTTCCAAGCATCGTCGAAAGATCGGCTCCTGTGTCCAGTCCCCTAACAGATGTACGTCTCCTGCAAACCCTGCAAAGGATGCAAGCTCTCATAGCGCCTGGTAGGTAGGCAACTTTAAGCCAGCAGTGCATGCATGTACCGCGGGGTGGCCTACCCCAAGTCTCGCGGGCGCCGAGCTCCCGTGTTTCACCGAATGAATATGAGAAAACGGTGGCCGATCCAAGATACAGTAGGTATCGCGGGAACGGAAATTTCTTAGAATTTGAGCTCGACGCAACCGGATGGGCTGGGGACGATTTGATCAGAATGGGTCAGGCAGAGATGCTGTGGCGGTGTGCCATTAAACATGCCAAAGTCGTAAGCGCCGTACACAAAGAAACACATTTTTAAAAATACAAAAGTCGTCTCGAATGTCCGGGTTTTAAAGTTAGTTCGGAAAGAGCAATTAGTTTGTTTTGTTATCAG
>NW_026267199.1:934233-936135 GCF_000697945.3 Frankliniella occidentalis
GGGGGGGGGCGACGGAGCGAGACGCGGTCCACATGGCGACGCCGGATCAAAACGAGTGAGCGCGGAAAAGCGATCTCGCAACGCAACGGTGGGTCCGCCCCTGCCCAAGTCCAGTCTGTGGGGCTGGGGCGAGCGAGGCAGGGCGGGACGGGACGAGGCGAGGAGGGGAGGGGCGGGCCGAGCCGGGCAGGGCGGTGTTACGTCTGCAAAACACTGCAGTATTTGGGGCGTGCGTACCTGCATGAGAGTTAGGCCCTCCCAGGACTCGACGGGGAGCGGACGCCCAAACAAGACCCGCTTGCCCCAGCTGTGGTGTTATCGCCATTGAAACCCACCGCAGTGCGCGGGTGTCGCCAGGTTGCCACCGAGTTGGTCACCTGCCCGTGGCGGGCTGGGGTCCCGGGTCAGGGCCCTAGCTAGTCCCTGATGAATTCCGAGGGCGCTACCTGGCTACTGATGGATACACAGGGTCCTAGCTATTCCCCGATGGATCCTGGGGGCGCCACCTGGCTACTGATGGATACTTAGGGTCCTAGCTCGTCCCTGATCGGTTCTAAGAGCGCAACCTGGCTACTGATAGATACTCAGGGTCCTAGCTAGTCCCTGGTGGATTCTGAGGGCGCTACCTGGCTATTGATTGATACTTAGGGCCCTAGCTAGGACGTGATGTATTCTGAGGGCGCCAACTGGCTACTGATCGATACTTATGGCCCTAGCTAGGCCCTTGTGGATTCTAAGGGCGCCATTTGGCTACTGATGGATACTCAGGGCCCTAGCTAGTCCCTGATGAGTTCTGAGGGCGCCACCTGGCTACTGATGGATACTCAGGGTCCTAGCTAGTCCCTGATGGATTCTAAGGGCGCTACGTGGCTACTGATGAATACTCAGGGTCCTAGATAGTCCCTGATAGATTCTAAGAGCGCAACCTGGCTACTGATAGATACTCAGGGTCCTAGCTAGTCCCTGATGGAGTCTGAGGACACCACCTGGCTACTGATGGATACTCAGGGCCCAAGCTAGTCCCTGATGGATTCTGAGGAGGCCATTTGGTTACTGATGGATACTCAGGTTCCTACCTAGCCCCTTAAGGCTCCACATAGGGGGACCACTGGCCTGAGCTGCCGCGGTGGCCAAATACCCCCCAGTCCGGGCCTGATCGTCCAACATCCGTACACCTTGATTTCCATAGTCCCACAGAGTCTTACATGTTCCGGAATGTTCCCGCATCGTTCCACATAGTCCCACAGTGTCCCACATTGTTCGACGACATAGCCCTACGACATTGTCCCACGACATTGTCCCAAAACATTGGCATTCGACATTGTCCCTTGACATTGTCCGACGACATTGTCCCACACTGTCCTAAACTGTTGAAAATTCTCCCACATTGTCCTACATTGTCGCACATCAGGCGCGGTATAAGGAGAGGGCGACAAGGGGGGCGATGCACTGTGGGTTGCCTACATACAGGGGTTTTGTAGCACAAATTGCCTACCTTTCAGGCGGCTCACTAGAGACGATGAGGGGGGGGATCGCCCGCCCCCTCGCCCCCCGCCCCTTATACCGCGCCTGTCGCACATAGTGCCACATTGTTAACGCCGTTCTTTTACCACTCGTTTTTTTATATGTTGACTTTTATTTAAACCTCACTAGCTATTGCTAAGATGTACTATTCGTTGTTGTCCTTTATCGTTTTAATAACATTTCCGAAGTATGACAGCGACTCTCGGTACAACGTTCAACCGACAGGCGTTTGGGTCAGTCAATACTAGGATTAGGTCATGAGGGTGACTGCGGCGAACGGGATCCGGCCGACTCGAGTCCATTCAGCGTACCGCAGCGCGGTGTGACCAGGGCGCATGTGCCGGGGATTACTAAGCCGGGGGTGGGCAAACGAGGGGG